>NC_084612.1:23363487-23370987 GCF_033978795.1 Nerophis ophidion | reverse complement strand
ATTGGCTCCATTGTTAGCTGACTTTTGCAAGTGTTTATTTACGATTTAGAATGCATAAAATAAGAAAAACATAGGTGTGCTTATGAATTATTAAAAAAAACTCCAAAAAAGTGCAGTTTTCCTTTAAATCTTATGTATATTGAGACTTGAATATACAGTACATAAGATTAATAATAAAACTAATTTTGATGTATTGTTTTTTGTAAATTGTGGTAAATAATTGTACGAAATTGTACGCAACGGACGTCATTAGATAAAATAGGCATTCAAAGGGTTGAAAATTTTCAAAAAACAAAACATTACATGTTAAATATTTTTTTCTATTTAGGGCTGAAGTTGATTGAGAGATTTGAAAAAAAAATCTAAATCCCTATTTTTTGTTTTTACACCCATAAGATCTTTTTGTCTTGGTGCTACTTATGCTATTAAAATATGTATGCCGCTGAGAGTTACTATAAATGGCCTTAACTTTGGTTGTGTTACTCCGAATGGAATTATAGTTTTCTAGAAGTTTTTTTTTTTCTATTAGTGTTTTAATTTAAAATCATTTCAGATATCAATAATACACCGGGAAATCAAGGAGCACCAGGGCAAATTTTTTTTTTCTGAAATCATATTATTTTTTACTCTTTTGCTCAAATCTCTCAATTAATATTAGTCCTAAATAAAATTTGCAAACATGATTTTTTAAATATTTTTAATTTTAACCCTTTATATTCCCATTTTACTATTAAGTCACTTTTTTATTTTTAAAAGATGCGCATAAATCCAGTAAATTTTACTAGATAATACTGGGGTAAAATATTAAGCCTGGAAATACGTACAATTAGTAATCAAACTAATTTTGATGCATTGTTTTATTTTTGGGGGTTAAGGTAACTCATTTTATGGACGTTTTTCAGAATGAAATAAAAACTGACATACTTATGTCTAGTGGGCATTAAAAAAGTTAGCATAATAACAAAAAAACATGTTAGCTAATTTCTATTTAGGACTGAAGTTAATGGAGTGATTTGAGCCAGAAAGGTGAAAAAAAAAAATGAATCCAAATTTTTTATTGACTATTCCTAACTGCCTAAGGACGTTTTGTCCGTGTGCTACTTAAATGATAATTAATGTATATCAGATACATGGCCAAATAGTACAGAAGATTGTTGTTAGTTGCATGTGAGGACCATCATTGAAAAAGTAAAAGTATTAGTATTTTACTACAGTGAGCAAATGTATTTTCAATGGCAGAACTTATTAGAAGTGTTTTGGTTATCGAGAACTTAGTAAACTTTCTTAAGAAATGCAAAGTAACTAGTACAAAAGTACACATATTTGTGTCTATTTGTGTACCTTCAGCCGATGTAAACATGCCAGCATGCAGCAGTGCTCTCTCAAAGCGTCTGCGTCTCCGTGAAGACATGTCCGTGGCCTCATCCCAGTCCTCTGATTCGCTGTCCCCACCAGGCCGATCGCCCTCTGAAGGGATGGCAACAGTGTTGTCAGGGTTTCCGTCTTCCGGCTGGTGATGCTGACAGACGTGATGGTGATGGTGGCGCTTGTGTCGGTGATGATGTTGATGGTGGTGGTGGTGATGACGGCGGGGATGTTTGCTGTTGCCGTAGTGACAGTCGGCCCGGCAGTGGATCTGGAAGACGATGGCGCAGAGCGTGACGAGAAGGCCAACACTCACGCCTCCCAGAAACACCAGCGCTGTCCTTTCAGGTTGGTCTGACATGGCAGAGAGAGTTAAAGTTAAAAAGTTAAAGTTAAAGTACCAATGATTGTCACACACACACTAGGTGGGGCAAAATGATTCTCTGCATTTGACCCATCACCCTTGATCACCCCCTGGGAGGTGAGGAGAGCAGTGGGCAGCAGTGGTGCCACGCCCGGGAATCATTTTTGGTGATTTAACCCCCAATTCCAACCCTTAATACTGAGTGCCAAGCAGAGAGGCAATGGGTCCCATTTTTATAGTCTTTGGTATGACTCGGCCGGGTTTTGAACTCATGACCTACCGATTTCAGGGCGGACACTTTAACCACTAGGCCACTGAGTAAAAAGACCATGACTACATACATTTCATTAGGTACACCTCCACAAAAAAAATATCTGCTTTTTTAAAAAGTATAATCAAATAAACATAGCAGTAGATGACCACAATGTATCCCATGGGGCACCTTGTGGTTTTGTTTGTATGCCTTCCAGTATATAGCACAAAACCCAAAACCAGTGAAGTTGGCAAGTTGTGTAAACCGTAAATAGAAACAGAATACAATGATTTGCAAATCCTTTTCAACCTATATACGATTGAATAGACTGCAAAGACACGATATTTAACCTTCGAACTGGAAAACTTTATTGTTTTTTGCAAATATTAGCTCATTTGGAATTTGATGCCTGCAACATGTTTCAAAAAAGCTGGCACCAGTGGCAAAAAAGACTGAGTAAGTTGAGGAATGCTCATCAAACACTTATTTGGAACATCCCACAGGTGAACAGACTATTCATCCCAGGTGGGTGCCAGGATTGAGTATAAAAGAAGCTTCCATGAAAAGCCAATCAATGTTTATTTATATAGCCCTGACTCACAAGTGTCTCAAAGGGCTGCACAAACCACAACGGCATCCGCGGTACAGAGCCCACATAGAGGCAAGGAAAAACTCACCCCAGTGGGACGTCGAAAAGCTCAGTCATTCACAAACAAGGACGGGGCGAGGGTTACCACTTTGTGAACAAATGTGTGAGCAAATTGTAGAACAGTTTCAGAACAACATTCATCAACGAGTTATTGCAAGGAATTTAGGCATTTCACCATTTACGGTCTGTAATGTCATCAAAAGGTTCAGAAATCTGGAGAAATCACTGCAGGGCCAAAATTGAATGCCCGTGACCTCAGGCGGTACTGTATCAAAAAGCGACATCAGTGTGTAAAGGATATCACCACATGGGCTCAAGAACACTTCGGAAAACCACTGTCAGTAGCTACAGTTGGTCGCTACATCTGTAAGTGCAAGTTAAAACTCTACTATGCAAAGCAAAAGTCATTTATTAACAACATCCAGAAACACCGCCGGCTTCGCTGGGCCCGAGCTAATCTAATATGAACTGATGCAAAGTGTACAAGTCTTCTGCTGTCTGACAAGTCCACATTTTAAATTGTTTTTGTAAACTGTGGACGTCGTGTCCTCCGGAAAAAAAAAGAGGAAAATAACCATCCGGATTGTTATAGGCGCAAAGTTCAAAAGCCCCCATCTGTGATGGTATGGGGGGGTATTAGTGCCCAGGGCATGGGAATCTTACACATCTGTGAAGGCACCATTAATGCTGAAAGGTACATACAGGTTTTGAAGCAAAATATGTTGCCATCCAAGCAACGTTATAATGGATGGCCCTGCTTATTTCAGCAAGACAATGCCAAGCCACATGTTACAACGGCGTGGCTTCATAGTAAAAAAGTGTGGGTACTAGACTGGCCTGCATGTAGTCCAGACCTGTCTCCCATTGAAAATGTGTGGTGCATTATGAAGCCGAAAATACAACAACGGAGACCTCGGACTGTTGAATAACTTAAGCTGTACATCAAGCAAGAATGGGAAAGAATTCCACCTGCAAAGCTTCAAAAAGTGTTCTCCTCAGTTCCCAAACATTTACTGAATGTAGTTAAAAGGAAAGGCCATGTAACACAGTGGTAAAAATGCCCTTGTGCTACCCTTTTTGCAACGTGTTGCTGCCATTAAATTGTAAGTGAATGATTATTTGCAAAAAATGCAAAATTTTGTTTTTCAGTTCAAACATTAAATATCTTGTTTTTACAGTCTACTCAATTGGATACAGTATAAGTTTAAAAGGATATGCAAATCATTGTATTCTGTTTTTATTTACAAATTACACAACGTGCCAACCGGGCAGCATGGTGGCATTCACCGGTTTTGGAGTTTGTACATTGAGTGCGTATGTTGCACTACATAATGGAGAAGTTCGTCAAGGCTTTCACAAAATGAATGAAAAAAATGCTAATAATTACAAATCACGTTGTACATGTGCTAAATGTAAACATAAATGCAGTTGTCCCTCACCGCATTGTGCTTCAAATACTGCGGCCTCACCATGTCGAGGGTAAAAAACATTTTTTAAAGCATATTTTAAAATGTTTTGGTCCTAAATTAAACATTTTTAAGCATAAAAATTGTTACATAAACTAACAAAATCAATACTATATTAGTATTGGCCACAAGAGGAGACCAATAACGGATTAAAAGACTTTAAAAGTGACTATTGGGTGTTATTTCAAGTTTTGTGCTGTTGCTATGAAAATATTTGATTTAAAATGAATTCATAATTTGATTTATAATCCTGCGTTGATGAAATTTTTCACATGTGTTGGTGACGAACCCCAAGATGCAGAGATGACAGGCGTGGAATATGAAAACATGGTTTTAATGTTCAAAAAATAAGGCAAGGAAAACACAAACCAGAAACCAGCAAACAGGGACAGGAGTCGGGATCCAGGGAATATCTCTCAGCTTCCAAAAAAAAGGCAGTCCACAGCAAAGCAGGTTTAAATAATGTCTCTGATTGGTGCTCAGGCAGCAGGTGAGCGGGTGAACACTAATCATAAGCAGGTGGAAATATTAAGTGACCATGGTAACTAAAACAAACAAGGGTGCACAAAAAACAGGAACAGAAGGAGTCTTAGATTGAAAATAAAAAATATAATACAGACCATAAATCTGACAGAAACCTCCCCCCACAAGGACAGATCCGAGATGTCCAAAACCAACCAAAACGAGATTAATAGTCATGGGAGGGCGGGAGGGGGACTTGGCGGTGGGTTGCCAGACCAAGTGTCCCCGCAACCAGCGAGGGAGAGTCAGGTGGCGGCGACGTGTAGAATGCCGCTGCACCTGATGAGGCGGGCGACCCGGTAACGGCCACATTCGTGGCCGCTGAGGCGGGCGCACTTGGCGTGGCGGATGTCCAGGGAACGGCCAAATCCGTGGTCGGCTAGGAGGTGGTGGTCACCGGGCCGGAGATTGCTGCCTTGCTGGGTGCAGCTGAGTCACCCCACTAGAACAGCTCCCAGCCCTAGCCCCCCCCTCAAGGGACGGGTCCAAGACGTCCCCAAAGAGGACCACAGACAACAGGGATGGATGGGAGGGAGCTTGAAAGGAGTCAAAACATCTCCTCCATTCGGCCATCGTTGCCAGCATTCATCCAAGCCTCTCTGTTATAGATATCTCCGCGGGGTTCGTATTTGGCTGGAGTATTCTGTCACATGGTGTTGGTAACGAACCCCAAGATGCAGAGATGACAGGCTTGGAAAATGAAAACATGGTTTTAATGTTCAAAAAATAAGGCAAGGAAACATGGACAGGAGTCGGGATCAAGGGAATATCTCTCAGCTTCCAAAAAAAGGCAGAGTCCACAGCAAACAGCAAACGATACTCCAGCCCTCACTGGTGGGCAAGGCGGGTTTAAATAATGTCTCTGATTAGTGCTCACGCAGCAGGTGAACACTAATCATAAGCAGGTGGAAATAATAAGTAACCATGGTAACTAAAACAAACAAGGGTGCACAAAAAACAGGAATCGAAGGAGTTTTAGATGGAAAATAAAAAACATAATACAGACCACCGATCTGACAAAATGTATTTAACCTGGTCATGATTGATTGATTGATTGAAACTTTTATTAATAGTTTGCACAGTACAGTACATATTCTGTACAATTGACCACTAAATGGTAACACCCGAATAAGTTTTTTCAACTTGTTTAAGTTTGGGTTCACGTTAATTAATTCATGTACGTAACTAATTAACAGCGATAAACAAGGGCTGACTGTATTCAAATAAAACTATCCATCTATCTATCTATCCCCTTTTTTTTTAGATTTGATTGTTTTATTGAAATATATTTTAATATTTTAATTGTCACTTGTTGGCCTTAGTTTACGTGTTCTCCTTCGTTTAGTGTTTTAGTTCCTGTTCTGTGCTTTTATTTTGATGGCTTTTTCGATTTTGTTGGGCCTTTTGCTACATTCGTTGGCAGGACTTTGTTTGTGTGATGATCATTTATGACAACAGAAGTAGTAGAAGGTTTAACTTAAATAGTCCTGATTGCCAACAGCAAACAGCTGCTTGGAAGTGCTCCTGGACAGAAGTGAAAAGGCCATGAGAAAACACTAACAAAGCCAGAAAAGAAACCAAAATAAAAGCACGGGACAGGAACTAAAACACTCACGACTGGAGAACACCATCCATCCATCCATTTTCTACCGCTTATTCCCTTTGGGGTCGTGGGGACGCTGGTGCCTATCTCAGCTACAATCGGGCGGAAGGCGGCGTACACCCTGGACAAGTCGCCACCTCATCACAGGGCCAACACAGATAGACAGACAACATTCACACCCACATTCACACACTAGGGCCAATTTAGTGTTGCCAATCAACCTATCCTCAGGTGCATTTCTTTGGAAGTGGGAGGAAGCCGGAGTACCCGGAGGGAACCCTCGCAGTCACGGGGAGGACATGCTATTTCCACACAGACAGATCCCAGGACTACTCAAGACCTTTGTATTGTGAGGCAGACGCACTAACCCCTGTGCCACCGTGAAGCCCTGGAGAACACCAACAAACTTAAAATAAATCTTGACATTAATTTTTCTATGAGGAGTTTTAGGGCGGTATAGCTCGGTTGGTAGAGTGGCCGTGCCAGCAACTTGAGGGTTGCAGGTTCAATCTCCGCTTCTGCCCTCCTAGTCACTGCCATTGTGTCCTCGGGCAAGACACTTTACCCACCTGCTCCCAGTGCCGCCTACACTGGTTTAATTGTAACTTAGATATTGGGCTTCGCTTTGTAAAGCGCTTTGAGTCAATTGAGGAAAAAGCGCTATATAAATATAATTCCCATCACTATGTTCTTACCTCAGTTGTACAAAATACATGCTCGATGTGATGTGTATTTGTTTTTGTAAGTTATTGCTGTATTAAGTTAAATTAACCTAAGTATTGTTTCCAATTACAAATCACTAATAGAACTTTATTTTTAATTTTGTTTTCATTTGGATTTTAGTGTTGTTTCTGCTGTTGAACATAGGTATTCTGAATTTTTTTTTTTTTTTTAAGTAATAACATTTTTTGTCAGAGTATTTCATTAAGAGACCACATGATACGTGGTTTTGATTATAAAAGACGCTGTTTGTGTATCTTCCCTTCTTTACCTGCGATGAAGGTGTAAGCTGCCAGTATGTTGCTGAGCAACGCCATCTCCTTGGAGACCATCATCACCTCGGTGTTCGGGCTCCCTGTGGTTTGGGCACTCATCACCACTCAGGAAATTGAGCCTATTGGAAACTTCTTCACCCCTCGCCGGAGCTCATATACTCATGTCTGCACAACAATAACAAATAATACAAAGAATGTGAGTTTATAAGAATCAAGTTGCACTATTAGAAAAAAAAATCCACATTTTATGAAAAAAAAAAAAAAATCATAATATTAACCACAA
>NC_084612.1:23330987-23358487 GCF_033978795.1 Nerophis ophidion | reverse complement strand
TACGGACCGTAGATATTTAAATCCCTAAATTTCTCGTTGAGAAATGTTTTTCTTAAACTGTTCAACAATTCGCTAAGGCATTTGTTCGCAAAGTGGTGACCCTGCCCCCATCCTTGTTTGTGAATGACTGAGCATTTAATGGAAGATGCTCTTATACACAATCATGGCAGCCATATGTTCCCAATTAGCCTTTTCACCTGTGGGATGTTCCAAATAAGTGTTTGATGAGCGTTCCTCAACTTTCTCAGTCTTTTTTGTCACTTGTGCCAGCTTTTTTTAAACATGTTGTAGGCATCACATTCCAAATTATTTGCAAAAAATAACAAAGTTTTCCAGTACAAAGGTTAAGTATCTTGTCTTTAAAGTCTCTTTCGATTGAATATTGGTTGAAAAGGATTACTAAATCATCGTATTCTGTTTTTATTTACGATTTACACAACATGCCAACTTCACTGGTTTTGGGTTTTGTACAATAAATAACAAAAATAATAATGGTATATAAACTTTTTTTAAGCTTTAAGCATTTTTGCTTTTATTTGCCATTTTTCAAGGGAAAAATGCAAGATTATTTAAAGGAAAAAGTCAAACAATCACCATAAAAAAATTTTTTTTATAACAATACATTGTACAAGCACTAAGTTGTATTTAATATTTGAAAAAGCAAAACAATGTGAAAATTAAGTCATATTGTTGCCAGACAAAAACTCAACATTTTATAGGAATAAAGTCCTATTATTATGAGAGAAAACTGATGAGAATGTCATTTGGCGCATGAAGATACTAATTCACCAAATATCAATCTCAATTGAATTAAAAATGTATATCTCCAGGGTGTGAATATGAACCACATAGGCAGGCCTCCACTGTAAGTGTGTGTGAAAACATAGTGTGTGTAAAATACACATTTGGGGCGTCCAGTAGCACTGGGGGCACATGAAAATGTTGCAAGAATGACACATCAGAGTGACTAAGGATGTGTCGCAACCAAACACACACACACACACACACACGCACGCACGCACACACACACAAAGGCACATTAGACTATGACACAAAGAAACACAACACACCCTCTGAGCGTTTGCAAATTGACTGGCTGTCGAGGTGGTTTTGAGATGTTTGTGAGAGAGCTGCCAGACATGGCTGCCCTTCTCTCGCTCCCGCGTGCCCAACGGCGTTTTGGACTCCACCATTTAGGCTAGTGCTTGCAAAAAAATAATTTCATCCTGCACTTCATTATAAAGATTTATAGGACAACACAACAGTAGCTTGCTTTCCGCACAGAATGTTTGACTAGGAAATACTCAGCAACAAATATTGTGAAACTCCGTGCTTGCAGCAGCTTGAGAGACATGGTTTAAATATTAAACCTGACTAACTTCTGTTATGGTTAAAGCAAAATAAATTGACTATTAGGTCCTAACCTGTATGGGAAGGGCAAAAAGCACTAGAAAACAATTATCCCAGAAAATACGTGTTTTTGTAGACCACATGGCTCTGAAGGGAGAGTGTATACTATAATGTGTTTTTCCCTACTTGAGTTTACACACTTTTATGATAAATGCCCCAGCCTGGAGAGTAAGTCTCTTTTGTACTGAGATCGCACAAAATCTGGTGCATCAGAGTCGTGACATAAGATCCAGCATTTATCTGAAAGAATGTTGCGTGACTTATAAAATACTTGATGGACTAATATCAACAGGCTGGTAGGAGCCATGATACTACCTCTACAAGCGGGATAATTGCCAAGTTGAATTCTTGTCCCCCACTTTTCTGTTTGTGCCATTTATACAGAACAAAAACAGAAAAACACCCCAAAATTTGTAAAAACTTGTATTTTTTTTCCCAGTGATTTATTGATTTTAGTTCTAATAGTTGATTTGCCTAAAAAAAAGAATAAAGCCTGTTTTTTTTGTGGATGGTACAAAATGGGGGGTAAAAACCAAAAATGTCAAACTATCTTTCATGCTGATGTATAATTTCCACACATCCACACATCCACACAGCCACTCTGCCACGGCGTAGCGCAGTAGAAGAGTGGCCGTGCGCAACCCGAGAGTCCCTGGTTCAATCCCCACCTATTACCAACCTCGTCACGTCCGTCGTGTCCTGAGCAAGACACTTCGCCTTTGCTCCTGATGGGTGCTGGTTAGCGCCTTGCATGGCAGCTCCCTCCATCAGTGTGTGAATATGTGTGTGAATGGGTGAATGTGGAAGTATGGTCAAAGTGCTTTGAGTACCTTGAAGGTAGAAAAGCGCTATAGAAATACAACCTATTAAACAGTGATCTCACCTAAAGAACTGCAAAACATTTAGAATCCACCAGCCAAAATACACCTGCTTGATGTAATGTGGTTCAATACAAGGACTTTATTTTAAAACTTCAAACTTTAAAGTCACTGATGTTCAGTTTTTTTAATGAATCACATATGTACCATATTTTCCGGCGCACTCCCTATAAATGGTGTATTTTTTTCAATTTTTTTTCAATATATAGGGCGCCCCGGATTATAGAGCACATTAAATGAGTCATCCATCCATCCATTTTCTACCGCTTGTCTCTTTCGGGGTGGCACGGGGTGCTGCTGCCTATGTCAACTGCATTCGGACGGAAGACGGCGTACACCGTGGACAAGTCTCCACCTCATCACATATTATTATATATTTTTTTGGCATATTGAAAACACTTCCTTGTGGTCTACATAACTTGTAATGATGGTTCTTTGGTCAAAATGTTGCATAGATTATGTTTTAAAGATCCTCTTCAAGCCAATTTCTGACAGTCGCTTCAGGATGTGTCGTTTTGTGGCCGGTCGTCTTTACGTGGCTCACCTTCGGCAGCGTCTTTTCCACGCCATCTTTGTTTTAGCGGTGTAGCGTGCAAGGACGGGAGGGGAAGAAGTGTCAAAAGATGGAGCTAACTGTTTTGACGACATTCAGACTTTATTAAATCAAGAATGGAGCAGCATGTCCTCATCTGGACACAACAACAAGGCCGGAAATGTGTGCCTTGAAAAACCGTCCGACCGGAACTCTTTAATAACTAAAGTTCCTTGGGTGAATAATGTAAACTAAGTACACCGGTATGTTTTAGCGCTCTCATGACGAGTTTACTGACAGATATCAGTAAGAACTTTACACTACTTGATATTGGAAATGGCAACAGTGGAGGAAGAATGTCCCATAACTACAGGTTGGAGAAAAAGAAGAAGTTTATCGACTAAGGTGTCCGCACGGACTACAAAGGTGGACGAGCACAATTTTTCATGATTCATGCAGATCCCAAATACAGATCAGCAGGTACCAGAGGTAAGAAAAGTTGCTTTTGCATAATATTGCGTAAAAAACACCAGCTATGTCGTACCTTATACACACACACTATAATATTACTCGTAAGTTGAAGCACATCAAGTAGTACTAAAACATTTTGATGGATTTTTGAGCGCCATGCGTAATGTTCTATATTTTCGATGGAACATATCAAATTCCGGTGTTGTTTACTTGGGTAATATTGCCATCATAGTGCAGTCTACTTGTATCTCCTATGTTTGACTGTCATCTACTTGTCATACTTATCATTACACCATGAACCAAATAAAATTGCTTCGAGGTTGGTAAGTAAAACCAGAATCATTACATACTTTAGGCGCACCGGGTTATAAGACGCACTATCGAGTTTTGATTAAAAAAAAAAGATTTTAAGTGCGCTTTTAGTCTGGAAAACACGGTATACTATTGCGGGTCCAGAGTATCATGATAAGATGTGATGACTATTGGGAGAAAATACCAGTCGATGGCTGGTTGGCTTAGCAGAGTTAGCTTAAACAACGAGAAAGTAACCATGTTAATTTTAAAGTTAAAGTAAATGAATAATAATCCCAAAATGTGAACATTTATGCTTTGTTGAATTTTCAATGCTTCTGACTGGAGCTTTCAGAAAGGGCTAGGTTTGTAATATTTAACTTTCTTCATGTTAGCCCTAAAGTTAAGCTAACAATGCTATACAATATGTACAAAACCCAAAACCAGTGAAGTTGGCACATTGTGTAAATCGTAAATAAAAACAGAATACAATGATCTGCTAATCCTTTTTAACTTATATTCAATTGAATAGACTGAAAAGACAAGATACTTAATGTTCGAAATAATTCGAAATAATTCTGTATTAAATTTTTTTCAAAAATACATTTTTATTCTCTTCATATTACAACTTTTCCCTCATGCCATTCTTCTAGTAATTGTGCTTTTGCTTTTTCTTCTCAGTGTTTTGTGAGCTGGCTTGACAAACGATTCCTTTAAGGGCTATGTTTTGAATATGTGAGGTAAAAACATCAAATATTTATATAATTGCACAAATTGTTGGAGAATGTGTAGTTTTCTTTATATACCTTTTAAAGGACTAATCCATTTAAAAGAAGTGTTTTCTACAGGACTACAATGTATTTGTGGCTGTGTGTTGCAGAGATAATGGGTGTGGGGGGCTGGATTGCAAAATTAGCTAGGAGGGAATAAGTGGTAGGAAATGGATGGATGGAGGACATTTATATCTAATTTTTAGGGGTCACCTTAAAAAAAAAAAAAAAGACAATCTCGAGAGTCTGAATACTTGATAAATATATCGACAAAGTCGCTAAGTTGGCAAAATGGGTTCCTCCAACTAAGTCTTTTTATTCTCTGGCAGACCAGGGTCCCAATGTATTAAGCGTGTGTACGCACAAAAACCTGGCATACGCCCTTTTTAATGGTAAAGTTGAGCTGTATTCAGAGTGAACTAGACGTGAAAATGTGTGCTGCGTTACCCTAAATTCATGCTTCTTGTATGCACATTTTTACCAAATGTTAATACTTTGGCAACACACAGAAGTGGTCATTTGGGTTTTGCCAACATTAAATTTCAACAATGTCTAAAATCGAGGCAAAAACTAAAAATTTACTTTTTTGTCAATGAATTTAAAACTTGTTATTGATATTTAGATCTGTGAGGACGTCTATTAATTATCCAGGCGATCATTTTTGCTAAATGTTGCTGTCACAATGTGTTCCTGTGTCTCTAGCATGGAGCCATGGAGCGGATAGCAGCAGCCAGTGGTTGCGACACAATGGCACCGGAGACGGTTGAGGTATGGCCCGAATTTTTGTTACGTGGCTCTCACTGTAAGAAGCTCTCCTGTGTTGTAATAATAAATTGAGCAATCAAACAAGAGTCAGAATATTTTGTATCCTTTTTAAAACACTGGCATGTGTGAATTTAAAAGATTAAATAATTTTCACAGGAAACTGTAATCTGGCTGTGAGTGGGCTACTGTGTGAACACATTTTGTCGCAAATTACACAAATTATATTTATATTTCTGTGTTGTAATAATAAATTGAGTAATCAAACAAGAGTCAAATGAATTGTATTCTTTTTAATATGCTGGTATGTGAGAATTTAAAAGATTACTTAATTTTCACAGGAAACTCTAATCTGGCTGTGAGCAGGCTACTGGATGAACACATTTTGTCGTAAATGACTCAAATTATATTTATATTGGGGGTAATCAGAGTCACCCACCTCTTGGTAAGTTTTACTTATCATTGCAGCACTACTTCGGCTCTGGTCCCCCTCCTTTTTTACCTTCTTCCTGATGTTTGACCATTTATTTTTACTTCAGCCTGTGTGCGGTTTCTGGAGTCCACAGTTTCGCAGGCTCACACACTCAACTCTCTTTTGTTCGCTCGAAACGGCAGAAAGGAACTCCTCCTACGTGCTTGTAGGGTGAATTGCCTGGGAACTCAGGCACACGGATAATTTCAATAATATAATTATATTTTTAAGTGGGTGTGGGTCAATTTCACATTGATTGGGAGGTAAAAAAAAATGTGCTTAGAGTAGTGCATACACACACTTTATTATATCTGAATATTTTTTTGCGTACGCCATTTTGTTGATTTGAGCGTACGCCAATTTTTTGTAGCAAAATATAAGCAGAGAAAAGCGGAGTTACGATGCCAACAACTGTTCAGAGATAGTCCCGTTATAATGTGTTTATCTGTTTGTAGTGGTGTAGTGTATTCATTGGTAAAGGGTCACAGTTAAATGACGGTATAAGAAACACTGACTTGATTTCATGTTTACGTACTTCTGCTTCTCCATGCTCATTTTTGTTGAATTTCACCAAGGTAAAAATTACGTTCTTCAACGTAACTTTCTCAAGCGTGCTATAAATAAAGTAAAAAATTACCATTTTCGTATCTGGTGCAGTCTATTTTGGGATGTGAGCCTTTGACCCTCCTGTCCCCCGGTCCAAGCCCTAATGAGCTACTGTTGCCTCCAAATAAATAATAAGCTTGGAGAAACCCTCTCTTTGTACAGTCAACTCAGTTTGAGAGCAAGCTGGGACTTCCCGTTTTAAAGACACTGTACGCGTATTTCTTCCTGTGATGCTAATTCAGCGTGACAGCGGCCTTATCCTCCCTTGCACCGTTAACTCTTTTCTAACATGACCTGCAGAGACAGCATGCACGCCCAAACGTGGCAGATGGACGGAATGAGAGCAAAGGTAATAATGGTCGGAGGAAAAAAAAAGTAATGTCGAGGGAAAATGTAAAGTTGTCAGCATGAGAAAGATGAATACTTACATTTCCACGCAACCTCCTCTCCTATCATCCATCCCTCACCTCTTCTCCTTTGCCTTCCTCTCACTGCTCCTCTCCTCTCTGTGCTCAGCTCCTCCCTCCTGGAAAAAAACACATCAAATGTACAAGTTTGCTTCTTGCCTGCTATTGCTCTAACATCCTATTCTCTCTCTCTCTCTCTCTCTCTCCTGCTTTTGTGGTGCAGGTTTGCAGGCGGAATGTTCTCTTCCCTCCTTTTCCTCCTCCTCCGTGTGAGTGTCTCCAGTTTGCTTCGCAGTCAGCCAGGCAGAGGTCAGAGCCTTGAGGGCAGAGTGTGACATGAGAGACCTCGACAGAACAAGCAAGTCCCTCTCTTTATCTCCCAAATGTCTGCAACCTTTTCTCTCTCACATGCTTGGCCATTAATATACTATAGTGGAATAGAGGAGGGAGGAAAGTGACAGGAGCCTCATGAATACTTAATTAATAGTTTCTCTAATGTTGACGTGGCCATTTAAAGGTTCCCTATTTTTAAACGGATGTTTTAACAGTACGTGTTTATAAACATAAAACTCACTTGTTTGAAAATGTTTAAAAAAAACCCTCCATGGTCACGGATGCGATATTCACCTCGAAACTGGCACCGAGATGAGCCTATCCCTCGTACACGCCCACCACTGAATGCAGGACAAATTTGTGGGAAAAAAAGAGGCTTCTCTACACATCCTAAAATAAAGCGAGTGTTTTGGCGGGACATGCTCTCCATTGGGATTCATTCCTCCCAACTTCCCCTGCATCTGTGCAATCATATAAATCAGATGCAGACACATTATTGTGCATTGCACTAGGTGGAACAGTTACCCTAAATAACATTACATTTTTCGTATTTGGGTATTTAATATACATGTTTTGCACAACAAACAATCAAATGGTTTAAATTATTAGGTTACATTTTTGTTGTTGTTGCAAAGAACCAATGGCCTTGTGGCACTTGAATTTTGACACCTTCACATCAATCCGTAAAGTAATAAATTGTACATTACATAGTGTAATTGTTTGTTGTGTGAAACATGAATGTTAAGTGACAAACTACAGTTCCTTAATTTACGAGTTTATTTGGTTCTGTGGCGGAGCTCTTAATGCAAAAATACTTATATTTCTAATCAACATCTCTCATTTAAATAAGATTATATATTTTTTTAATTGGTGGTTGGCTCCCCATCTCAAAAAGCACATTTTTTGTAATATGCATTTAAAAATAAAAAACAAACTTTTAGATAAGAAATATTGTATGAAAACAAGATGATAGAATGTACAGTGGGGCAAAAAAAGTATTTAGTCAGCCACCGATTGTGCAAGTTCTCCCACTTAAAATTATGACAGAGGTCTGTAATTTTCATCATAGGTACATTCCAACTGTGAGAGACAGAAAGTGAAAAAAAAATCCAGGAATTCACATTGTAGAAATTTTAAAGAATTTAGTTGTAAATTATGGTGAAAAATAAGTATTTGGTCAACCATTCAAAGCTCTCACTGATGGAAGGAGGTTTTGGCTCAAAATCTCACGATACATGGCCCCATTCATTCTTTCCTTAACACATATCAATCGTCCTGTCCCCTTAGCAGAAAAACAGCCCCAAAGCATGATGTTTCCACCCCCATGCTTCACAGTACCAAAAAGGATACATGGATGATACAGCAGAGAATTGGGAGAATGTCATGTGGTCAGATGAAACCAAAATAGAACTTTTTGGTGTAAACTCAACTTGTCGTGTTTGGAGGAAGAAGAATACTCAGTTGCATCCCAAGAACACCATACCTACTGTGAGAGCTTTGAATGGTTGACCGAATACTTATTTTCCACCATAATTTACAAATAAATTCTTTAAAATTCCTACAATGTGAATTCCTGGATTTTTTTTCACATTCTGTCTCTCACAGTTGAAGTGTATCTATGATGAAAATTACAGACCTCTGTCATCATTTTAAGTGGGAGAACTTGCACAATCGGTGGCTGACTAAATACTTTTTTGCCCCACTGTAGGTTAAAGAAGGTCAAATGTAGGTAACCATGGGTAAAAAAAAGGTAAAAATAGCTAAAGAAAGCAAAAAGGAGCTAAACATAGGTAACAGGAGGTTAAAAAGAAGGTAAACATGTGTAAACAAGTAGTTAAATATACTGTAGGTAAATGAAGGTTACCAAGTAGGTAATCATATGTAAAACTAGGTAAAAAGTAAGTAAACATTGGTGAAATAAGGTAAAAAGTAGGTAAAAGAAGATTAAAAAAAGTCAGTAAACATGGGCAAAAAGTAGGTAAAAAAAAATAGGTAAAGGAAGGTATAACATAGGTAAACAGGTCAAAAAGTAGCTAAACATTGGTAAAAGAAGGAAAAAACAAGTACACATACTTAAAATAAAGTAAAAAAGTATGTAAACATGGAAAGGTGGGTACGAAGTAGGTAAACATTGGTAAATGAAGGTAAAAATGGTTGACCGAATAGTTTTTTTCCACCATAATTTACAAGTAAATTATTAAAAATTCCTGCAATGTGAATTCCTGGATTTTTTTTTTCACATTCTGTCTCTCACAGTTGAAGTGTACCTATGATGAAAATTACAGGCCGCTGTCATAATTTTAAGTGGGAGAACTTGCACAATCGGTGGCTGACTAAATACTTTTTTGCCCCACTGAACTACCGAGAACTACAATAGTTGTATGAATTAATGTAATAATAATGACAGCATTCACCTTGGAGAGTGGACTTCTCCAGTATCTCCTTCCAGCTTTTTCTTCTTCAAACACACCAACAGCAGCTTTTTCATATTATCATGGCTGAATGTCCGCCGTTTGGATATAATTGTAACATTCTTGTTAGGTATTTGACTCGTTCTGCTTCAGTGTGGTGCAGACTAGCGCTGCTATGCGCCAATTGCTTCGCCAAGCTGGCGACAAGCTCGATATTGTTTTTGATGATTTTTATCTTTAATTCAATGAATTTCATCTGCTTTTTCTTCCAACTACTGTCTTTCATACTCACTTTTTTCCTTTTCATGTTTGGAAAACAAATTCAAGTCAATCTCTAGCAATAAGCTAATGCTAGCGAGTAAGACAAGATGTTTTGAGAGTAGCGTACAATGTTCACCATGACATTTGCAACGGCAACTAAGTTTTGAGGTGCCACTGTACAAATACAGTATATAGTGTTTTTTAGTGTAACGATTGTAATCAAGTGAAAGAGTCCTTAAATTCGCAATTACATTTCCGCTTTCCTTGGACTCATGCACATGCGCAGATGCAAGGGGTGTATGAATTCCAATGGAGAGCATGTCTCGCCAGAACACCGGCTTTTCCGAAAAGCTATTTATAATTTACATGTTTATGTTTGTGTGAAGAAGTTGAAAATCAACTGATAGAGTTTTACCTACTTACACGTCTCTTAGCCTGTTTTTAGTACATCACTTTGATGACAAAAGTCTGTTAAAACAAAGAAACAACAGCGCAACTTGAGGAGTGTCTCAGTAAAGAAATACTGTATGCCATAAGTAAATAATGTAGGTACATGGGAACATGGTACACAGTTGTTAAAAACCTCTAAAGGCTTAATGGCCACTTGCGTGGACAGCACCTTTTAGCTCTTATTTCCAAAATTGTGTACATGACTGAATTAGGGTCTTATGGCCGCTTATGTGGACACTTATACTGCCATCTGGTGGTGTCAGAAGAGTATAACATACAATCACACACCGTCAGTGTGTGAATGTGTGTGTGAATGGGCGAATGTGGAAATACTGTCAAAGCGCTTTGGGCTTCTAAAAAGGGGTAGAAAAGCGCTATACAAGTACAACCCATTTACCATCAATGGAATTTGGGGAGGGAAAAAAAGGGTAAAAATAAGAATTAGCTTGTCACTAAACATGAAGTATAAGTTTGTTACTTATGGACTAAGATGAGTCTTAGTTTTTATTCTAATTAGGGTCCAATAAGCCCAAACAGTAAAGAGAAATTAAAAAAAAACATTAAACAAACAGCTTGGCCCTTAAGAGGTTTTAAGTAAATGACACATCAACACAAAAGGCCATATTGCCCAAAGAGCCTACTAAAGTAACAAACTACATTCTAAATTCCAACATTAATTAATTGTACTATAGTAGTACTTTCTAGCACCACTAACACAATTCAAAATGATGGAAAAATACTGTAGTATCAATACTTACATGTTATTTCAAATCTTACAAGGCGTCAAACACTCAATGATCGTTGACGTTTTCCGAGATTACTTTTGTCAGGATAATGACGGGAATTCACCCTCCAACAACATGTTGACACACACAGACCATTATCACAGACAGTACAATATAGCCTACAGTGCCTGCTGCTGTTGTTGTTGTACTGTGTATTTGCTCTGATAAAAACAATGTACTGCAAAGTTGTGTGTGCCTGCTAAGTGATTCCTATGCTAAATCATCAATTTCCTTTAAGAAAAAAAAAGCATTAATATTGGGTGAGTAAAAGTTTTATGAGCTGACCTGACATGTTGGCAGGTTATTTCTGTGCCAAGCCGGGAAAGCTCTCACATAGAAGTTAGATGTTTTCAAGCAAAGCTGAATATACACTGACTTTATTGTAGTATCGTATCTTTTATTATTTTATTGCATATCTATTGCATATTGGATTAGGGCAGTGCTTCTCAAATGTAGGATGAAGAAAATATTCCGCACCACCCCCCACTATAAATAGTGTAATTTGTTACAAATGTACCTCTGCATAACATTGTGAGCTTATTATTTGTGAAGGGCTGGATTAAGTCATGTAAATTACTCTCTATTTCAACACAAAATAGTGACTGTTTGCAAAAATTAGGTTGCGGAGGGGGGCGTGGTCGGCGCGCCTCTTGCGGGAAGGGATTTTGTTTGGCCCGGCTTCGAAGCTCAGCTGACAGGTGAGTAGATTGCCCAGCTGGGTCTGATTATCTAATCACCTATCGCCTTTATCAGCAGGGTCCGAGGCCATGAGGGGATCGCGCTGATGAGAGCAAAAACCACACATGAGGGAGGAGGAACGCACGGAGGACGCTGGCGACACAGCCCTAAATATTACCCAATATATAGAAATAAAAACTGGTTCAAACCTGTATCTCGGGCTCACAAGAGAGAGCCCACCACGCAAGACACGTCCACATTGGTGTGTTTGGCTATGTAATTATTTTTGGATAAATGGGCAAGGGTAAAAATCTCCTTCCGTGTCTGTCCCTGACACCTGCATTTCAGGCTCTGGAAATGCTCCTCACCCACACTGCTTGGTGCCTCGTCTGAACTGCTGTGACTTAGATTACCATCGTAACTAATTAGATGACCATAGAAACTAATTAGATTACCATCATAACTAATTAGATGACCATAGTAACTAATTAGATGACCATAGTAACCAGTATATCATGCAAAAAGCGCAGATTCTAACAATTGAAATACTTTGTATGGTTCAAGACTTAGGGTCATTGGAAAACATCACTGCACATCATAATGGCAGCTACACTTTACATCTTAAACATCTAAAACAATTATTTGGTAATGTCCGGCGGGCCAGATTGAATAGCTCAACGGGTAGGATGTGGCCCCTGGGCCTTGAATTGCCCAGGCCTGCTCTATAGGGTCAAAGGTGACAAAGCTGTGTACAGTAATATCTAATAATATATCTCATTGATGAGTTCATTTTAAGAAAATAACATTTGTGTGATAAATATGAAAAAAGATACAGTATAGATTTACAAGTATGCTGCTTGTTTTGTCTTTTGTGTTGAGGACTTTACAGTTACACCAGGAAAATATCATTTATGAGAGAAAGGTTGCAAATCCATCCATTTCCTACCGCTTGTCTCTCTCGGCGTTGCGGGGGATGCTGGAGCCAGCTGCACTCGGACAGAAGGTTTGTTTCTTTAATATTTGCCTGCTTAATTTTGTCCCTTACTTCCGTTGTAGGCGGGATGGAGCCCTGTCATAGTGCAATCACTACTATCGGTCTTTTTAATTGTACTCCTAAGAAGAAGAGTCAATACAACGTCTCAGCACATTTAGTCTTTTTTCCACAGCAGGCATGCACGTGTAACTACAGCAGGAACATTAAATTCACAATTGTTCCCGTAAGCCTCTGGGTGGAAACCAATTTGTTTGCTGATCACTGCACTGAGGAATAAACGTGCCAGACAGTAATATTAGTTACACCACTCTGAATTTGTCAATTTAAAACAGAATTTTTTTGGTCTAATAAATTTTCTTTCAATGTTGTGATACTCGTGTTAAACAATGCAGACGCGTCAAATCCTAAGAATGCTTCTACTGTATACATTGCATCTCGTTAGATATAACAGACATGTACTGAAGGTAGTTGCTTTATGATTAGTTAAATAAAAAAACTTGTACAGAACACACATATACAACATGAAGCTCTTAACATTCATTATGCATCCATTGTTACACCTTCTGATGGCAGAGAAGAAAGAGAAACATTCCATCGCCTTAAATCACACTGTGTAGTCTTGGCCAACTGTACTACTACTCCTACTATGGGTGTCCCAATACAACTCTTTCATTTCCATTGCGATACTGATATTAAAGCCCTGGGTAATAACCGACACTGATATTAAAGCAATACGATATCAGCAGGAATCACAATACATACTTTTTTATCATGTTGTAGTGGGAATATTAGAAATGGTTTGATGCAGTGAAATTGTGGAACAATAGTCGGTTTGAAAAACACTAACCTTATGACATATTTATGCTTATAAAGTGTTAATTAGGTGAAACACGGGTTAATGCATGTACCACACAATACAAAGGTCCTGGGTTCGATCCCCGGGGTCTTTCTGTGCGGAGTTTGCATGTTCTCCCCATGACTACGTGGGTTCCCTCCGGGTACTCCGGCTTCCTCCCACTTCCAAAGACATGCACCTGGTGATAGGTTGATTGGCAACACTAAATTGTCCCTAGTGTGTGAATGTGAGTGTGAATGTTGTCTGTCTGTCTGTGTTGGCCCTGCGATGAGGTGGCGACTTGTCCAGGGTGTACCCCGCCTACCGCCCGAGTGAAGCTCAAATAGGCTCCAACACCCCCCGCATCCCAAGAAAATGAATGGATGGAAGGGTTAATTAGTTTTTTTGGTGATAGATATTTAACGGTCACATGAATTCATTTAATCATGACGCAGGAAGGGAAATGATACGGACATGTTTGCTACTGGGTACTTGCTAATACGCTTCTGTCTTGGAGACTTTGTATGTGTAAGTAATCTGCAACCATAGTTATTGGTTTATATTGACAAATGTGTTTAATTGTTCAATAAATTACATTTTAAATCAAATTTAAATGTTCAATTAAGGACACTTCAATCAATCAATCAATCAATCAATGTTTATTTATATAGCCCCAAATCACAAATGTCTCAAAGGACTGCACAAATCATTACGACTACAACATCCTTGGAAGAACCCACAAAAGGGCAAGGAAAACTCACACCCAGTGGGCAGGGAGAATTCACATCCAGTGGGATGCCAGTGACAATGCTGACTATGAGAAACCTTGGAGAGGACCTCAGATGTGGGCAATCCACCCCCTCTAGGGGACCGAAAGCAATGGATGTCGAGCGGGTCTAACATGATACTGTGAAAGTTCAATCCATAGTGGCTCCAACACAGCCGCGAGAGTTCAGTTCAAGCGGATCCAAGACAGCAGCGAGAGTCCCGTCCACAGGACACCATCTCAAGCGGAGGCGGATCAGCAGCGTAGAGATGTCCCCAACCAATACAGGCGAGCGGTCCATCCTGGGTCCCGACGAGCGGTCCATCCCGGGTCTCGACTCTGGACGGCCAGTACTTCATCCATGGTCATCGGACTAGACCCCCTCCACAAGGGAGGGGGGGACATAGGAGAAAGAAAAGAAGCGGCAGATCAACTGGTCTAAAAAGGAGGTCTATTTAAAGGCTAGAGTATACAGATGAGTTTTAAGGTGAGACTTAAATGCTTCTACTGAGGTAGCATCTCAAACTGTTACCGGGAGGGCATTCCAGAGTACTGGAGCCCGAACGGAAAACGCTCTATAGCCCGCATACTTTTTTTGGGCTCTAGGAATCACTAATAAGCCGGAGTCTTTTGAACGCAGATTTCTTGCCGGGACATATGGTACAATACAATCGGCAAGATAGGCTGGAGCTAGACCGTGTAGTATTTTATACGTAATTAGTAAAACCTTAAAGTCACATCTTAAGTGCACAGGAAGCCAGTGCAGGTGAGCCAGTACAGGCGTAATATGATCAAACTTTCTTGTTCTTGTCAAAAGAATAGCTGCCGCATTTTGTACCAAATGTAATCTTTTAATGCTAGACATGGGGAGACCCGAAAATAATACGTTACAGTAATCGAAACGAGACGTAACAAACGCATGGATAATGATCTCGGCGTCTTTAGTGGACAAAATGGAGCAAATTTTAGCGATATTACGGAGATGAAAGAAGGCCGTTTTAGTAACGCTTTTAATGTGTGACTCAAAGGAGAGAGTTGGGTCGAAGATAATACCCAGATTTTTTACCGAGTCACCTTGTTTTATTATTTGGTTGTCAAATGTTAAAGTTGTATTATTAAATAGAGGTCGGTGTCTAGCAGGACCGATAATCAGCATTTCTGTTTTTTTGGCGTTAAATTGCAAAAAGTTAGCGGACATCCATTGTTTAATTTCATTAAGACACGCTTCCAACTGACTACAGTCCGGCGTGTTGGTCAGCTTTAGGACACTTAGCACATGTCTAACTTGTGTGTTTATTGGAGGACATTTAGTTAACTGGCTACCCAGCTTTGCACAAGTAAACGTGCTGCAGGGAAGCTTATATCTGGGTGTTTTAAATCCAAGCCGATATTATCCATTTTTTTTTTTTCCTGATATGGACCACTATCCAATATTAATGTCGGATCGGAACACCCCTAATTACTACTACTACTACTACTAGTGTACACTAAAACTGTTTTTCAATGGAGACTGTTTTGTAAGATTTAGTAGGGTTTCAAACGAAATAGATATAATTTAGTTTGAGTGCCCATTCGCATCATGCTCATTTCTTATTTATAACAAATCTAAATTGGTTAATAATTTTCAAAAAAAAGTTAACTTTTTTTTAAGAATCAATTTTGAGAAATATTTTTAGGCTATCTCCACACTTACTTGCTGTGCGTATTACTGTATGTCATATGCCAGCAGCCAAGGGAATCTTTTGTACCCTGTAACCTTTTTTTGTTGTAATTCTTACACCAAATAATATATTGCGAGAACGGGTTTAAATTGAGAATTGTGTTGAATCGAATCAACACTCCAAGAATCGGAATTGATCAATGAATTGTTCTAAGTATCAGATCCCTTGTATTTCATAAAAATGAAATTTGTGTATGCGATAATCTGAGCCGCTTCCTGCTTTGTCACTGATTAGAATATATTGAATTTTCCGAACTATAAGCTGCTGCTTTTTTCCAACGATTTGAACCCTGCGGCTTATGAAATGGTGTGGTTAAAATGTGGATTTTCTTTTATGATTTGTATTCAAGAGATAGTTTTAGAATTACATTGACAGAGACACTAAAAAGGTGTGATATTGTTTTTGCTATGCCGCCATCATTAGAACGAGGTGACTTACTGAAGGTGCTGCTGGTTGGAAATGTACTTTCTGTACTTTGCCTTGAACTGGAAGTAAAACCGTCCATAGCGTTTCAGCTCGAAAGCATTCTCCTTTCATCACTCCAAGCAACATTTGTAGCTAATATGTTAACACTTTAAAAGTGTCTGTGTTAGTATGATTAATTTACAATGGCATTCTGTTTGTATTGTTTCAGTTTCGTAAATTCCCCAAAACGCAGCGTTGTGCCCTCAAGGCCAGCAAGGCTTTCTCTGCTGGCCTAAGATGATTATAAATTAATAAAAGTCAATATTATTTTTAATTTACTTTCCCTAAATATATAAAATACATAAATAATGTCATCTTCATGTCATATTAGGCTCCAGTGTTGCTGTTTTTACATTGGTGCCTTTATCCAATCAGAATTTGACTAGCTTGTTGCCATCGCTGTATGAAATCTGCCAAGGCTTTCAGCATCAACAACGCAACGGTCTGTGCAGTGTAGGTTAATGGGGAACACACTAATGGTAGACAAACAATAGACAGAAAATTATCGGCTGTCCCCTGCCCTCCATGAAGGATTTACACAACTCCCGTTGCCTCAAGAAAGCAAAAAACATCACCAAAAACAGCACACACCCTGGCTTCCACCTGTTCGACCTGCTACCAGCGGGCAGGCGCTAAAGGTGCATCAGAGCCAGAACAAACAGGCTCAGAGACAGCTTCTTTCCATGAAATGTCACCATGTTGAACTCTAACTTATAATATCATAATCCACCCCTCTAGAATATCTTGCCCTAATGCCCTACTGTGCAATACTACCCTTCGAGTGCAATACATCCGACACTGTTATTTATTACTTCGGTAGTCTTGTCTTGTTCTGTATATTGTACAGCAGTGGTCCCCAACCATTTAAAAAAATAAAAATGAAAAATAATTGTTTTTATTTTTTTATTAAATCAACATAAAAAACACAATATACACTTACAATTTGTGGAAAAACCACAAAAAAACTCCCCTTTTCATTACAAAAACGTCCCTTTTTTATGACAAAGAAGAAAAAAAAAAAGAAAAAAAAAAGGACACCCCCCAGGCGCGGGACAAATTATTAGGCGTTGACCGGTTCCCAGATACAAAAAGGTTGGGGACCACTGTTGTACAGTATTTTGTATTTCTATAGTGTGTTGTATATTGTACAGGATTGCTTATTATTTGTATTGGAAAGCAGTCTGTTTATTTCAATTGTTAGTTTTACCCCAATTTTCAAGAAATACATTTCAAGAGAAGCCAAAATTGTGCGACGAGTTCGGCCGACCCACAAGCTAGCTAACCTGTCCTATCCAATGAAATGGTTTGTCCGTCACTTCCATTCAAATCTACCAACTATGATCGGTACACGTGGCTTATAGCGCCTGATAGGGGCTGCAAATTATGAGTTCAGGTATTTTATCTCTTTATTTTTTCATGTTACATATGGTTTTACAATTATTTAAATGTTTACAGTACCACATAGAAATATGTTTGAATTGCGGATGTAGGTGTATTCATTTTTAAAATACTGTGGAAAATATCCAACACTATTGAGGTGGTTCAATGCGCAGTAGTGCACAAGTGTAGTTCTGTAGAGTATTTCTCCAGCCGTGGTCATGTGGTGACATAAATTATGGTATGAAAGGTCGGACTAAGTAGGACATCACTGAAGGCATCGGTGTGAAATGCCCGGTTGGCAGCTGCCAAATCGTCAGCATGGGGTTATTAAGTCTGTTTAGCTGATTGGACAGCTACAGTAGCTTCTGCAGCTACTGAGTCCATAACGATGACTTCTGTTTTGACTGATCAGCCGTTTTGCTGCCGTGTTACAGGCGCTCTTTGGAAACAATTAATGTATGTAAATAAACAATTACAAAATATTTTGTATCGGTATATATTTGTGTATAAAGTGCGACTAACATATAAAATTGTTTTTTCTCTAAAATTTGGTGAGTGCGGCTTAAAAATTGGTGCACTCTAAAGCCCGGAACATACGGTAATTGCACATTTCCCAGTGGTTCTTTGTAGTACAGTAAAATTGTGCTTGTCATACAAACCAGTGGGTACTTAGTTCATAGAAATTGATGTAGTATGTTCTCATTTATGTTTAACGATGTTACAATTTTTATTTTCATCAAACTATTTATTTCCCATACATTTTTTTTAGTAGAAAACCTGTGTCAAATTAAAATCAAGCTTAAAGAGTAAAATAAAAAATATTGTAACAAATTGAAAATGGTATACATAATTGCAATGAGGGGACAGGCTCCAAACAAAATGTAATTTAACGTAACATTACATTTAACAAAAATAATGTCTTATCCACTTTCAAATAAATAGAAAATCAGGGGAGATGTAGTTTCAAAATGCGATATATATATATATATATATATCAATCAATCAATCAATGTTTACTTATATAGCCCTAAATCACTAGTGTCTCAAAGGGCTGCACAAACCACCACGACATCCTCGGTAGGCCCACATAAGGGCAAGGAAAACTCACACCCAGTGGGACATCGGTGACAATAATGATCCAGTGGGACGTCTGTGACAATAATGATTATGAGAACCTTAGAGAGGAGGAAAGCAATGGATGTCGAGCGGGTCTAACATGATACTGTGAAAGTTCAATCCACAATGGATCCAACACAGTCGCGAGAGTCCAGTCCAAAGCGGTTCCAACTCAGCAGCGAGAGTCCCGTTCACAGCGGAGCCAGCAGGAAACCATCCCAAGCGGAGGCGGATCAGCAGCGCAGAGATGTCGAGGCGGATCAGCAGCGCAGAGATGTCCCCAGCCGATACACAGGCAAGCAGTACATGGCCACCGGATCGGACCGGACCCCCTCCACAGGGGAGAGTGGGACATAGAAGAAAAAGAAAAGAAACAGCAGATCAACTGGTCTAAAAAGGGAGTCTATTTAAAGGCTACAGTATACAAATGAGTTTTAAGGTGAGACTTAAATGCTTCTACTGAGGTGGCATCTCGAACTGTTACCGGGAGGGCATTCCAGAGTACTGGAGCCCGAACGGAAAACGCTCTATAGCCCGCAGACTTTTTTTGGGCTTTGGGAATCACTAACAAGCCGGAATCCTTTGAACGCAGATTTCTTGCCGGGTCATATGGTACAATACAATCGGCAAGATAGGATGGAGCTAGACCGTGTAGTATTTTATACGTAAGTAGTAAAACCTTAAAGTCACATCTTAAGTGCACAGGAAGCCAGTGCAGGTGAGCCAGTACAGGCGTAATGTGATCAAACTTTCTTGTTCTTGTCAAAAGTCTAGCAGCCGCATTTTGTACCAACTGTAATCTTTTAATGCTAGACATGGGGAGACCCGAAAATAATACGTTACAGTAGTCGAGGCGAGACGTAACAAACGCATGGATAATGATCTCAGCGTCCTTAGTGGACAGAATGGAGCGAATTTTAGCGATATTACGGAGATGAAAGAAGGCCGTTTTAGTAACGCTTTTAATGTGTGCCTCAAAGGAGAGAGTTGGGTCGAAGATAATACCCAGATTCTTTACCGTGTCGCCTTGTTTAATTGTTTGGTTGTCAAATGTTAGAGTTGTATTATTAAATAGAGTTCGGTGTCTAGCAGGACCGATAATCAGCATTTCCGTTTTTTTGGCATTGAGTTGCAAAAAGTTAGCGGACATCCATTGTTTAATTTCATTAAGACACGCCTCCAGCTGACTACAATCCGGCGTGTTGGTCAGCTTTAGGGGCATGTAGAGTTGGGTGTCATCAGCATAACAGTGAAAGCTAACACCGTATTTGCGTATGATGTCACCTAGCGGCAGCATGTAGATGCTGAAGAGTGCAGGGCCAAGGACCGAACCCTGGGGAACTCCACACGTTACCTTAACGTAGTCCGAGGTCACATTGTTATGGGAGACACACTGCATCCTATCAGTAAGATAAGAGTTAAACCAAGACAGGGCTAAGTCTGACATACCAATTCGTGTTTTGATACGTTCTAATAAAATATTATGATCGACGGTATCGAAAGCAGCGCTAAGATCGAGGAGCAGCAACATAGATGACGCATCAGAATCCATCGTTAGCAATAGATCATTAGTCATTTTTGCGAGGGCTGTCTCCGTCGAGTGATTTGCCCGGAAACCGGATTGAAAGGTTTCACATAGATTGTTAGACGCTAAGTGTTCATTTAACTGCTCCGCAACAATTTTTTCGAGGATTTTTGAAATAAAGGGAAGGTGAGACACCGGTCGGTAGTTTACCATGAGGTCAGGATCGAGGTTAGGTCTTTTAAGAAGAGGATGAATAACCGCTTTTTTGAATGCTAGGGGAACAGTGCCCGAGGAAAGTGATAAGTTTATAATATTTAGCACTGATGGACCTAATAATACAAAGAGCTCCTTGATCAGTTTCCCAGGAAGAGGGTCAAGTAAACATGTTGTTTGTTTTATTCCATTTACACGTTGTAACAATTCCTCTAATGTTATTTCCTCAAAACGAGAGAAACTATTTTGGAGGGCAGTATCCGCCGTATATACAATCGTGTCAGTGTTAATAGAACCCCGTTGTAGCTGGGACGCATTGTCTTTAATCTCCTTTCTAATGACTTCAATTTTCTTACTAAAGAATTGCATAAAGTCATCAGCTGAGTGGGTGGAGCTACTGGAAGGAGTCCCTTGTTGGGTAAGCGATGCTACCGTACTAAACATATATATATATACATATATATATATATATATATATATATACATATATATATATATATATATATGTATATATATGTATATATATACATATATATATATATATATATTTTAAACAAATCTATTTTTTTTTTTAATCAATCCAACAAACCACTACACAGCAATTCCATAACAATGCAATCCAATTCCAAAACCAAACCTGACCCAGCAACACTCAGAACTGCAATAAACACAGCAATTGAGAGGAGACAAACGCGACACAGAACAAACCAAAAGTAATGAAACAAAAATGAATGTTTTCAACAACAGTATCAATACTAATTATAATTTCAGTATAGCAGTGATTAAAAATCCCTCACAGACATTATCATTAGACATTTGTAAAAATTAATAAAAAAGAACAATAGTGTCACAGTGGCTTACACTTGCATCACATCTCATAATCTTGACAACACACTGTATCCAATGTTTTCGCAAAGATAAAACAAGTCATATTTTTGGTTCGTTTAATAGTTAAAACAAATTTACATTATTGCAATCAGTTGATAAAAAGTTGTCCTTTACAATTATAAAAGCTTTTTAAAAAAAAAAAATCTACTACACTGCTAGCATGTCAGCAGACTGGGGTAGATCCTGCTGAAATCCTATGTATTGAATGAATACAGAATCGATTTGAATCAGAAAAATATCGTTTTTGAATCGAGAATCGAATCAAATCGAAAAAATGTATATATTATCGAATTGATATATTATCGAATCGTATATATATATATATATATATATATATATATATATATGTATATGTATATATATGGTGTTTTTGTGCACTTTGAATGACAGGTGACCAGTCCAGCATATAACTACTTCTCATTGGCTCCAGCTCACATGGCTCTGACCCTGAACAGGATATATATTTAGTATTCAAAACATGATTGAATGAATATCTTGTACATGTCTGCTGGTGGGACAGTGTTGCGTTTAAGAGCTGTTTTCCACACATTTCGTCTTGTCAGGACAGTAAGTGACGGGCACACTTATCCTGAAGTGAACTACATTTATCAGGTGCTTTTCTTTTTAGCGATAATGACTCTCTCAAAGCCATTGTAATACATTCATATACCTGTACAGAGCGTTTATTTCACCTGCATTTGTGAATACAGAAAATAATTTATTTGCAGCCACCTGTGCTTGTTTTAAGTTTTTTGTCCAGGATTTGTCCCCCTTATTATTTAGGTCTATTTGTGTGTGTTACATAAGTCAGCTGTTCATGTGGTAATAATCAAATCATCCCCATGACTGAGTCAAGTGGAACTCAGGGCCTCTCAGACTGTCACTCCGCCTCTCTTGTTGCCTGCATACGTATTTATTCTTTTCTACTCCAATTTAGTATTTTCTTCTACTTTACTGCATTTTCTCTTTATTATTCTTTATTCCACTCACCAGCTCTTTCTTTCGCTGCCTTTCCATTTGCTCTGACTATTTTCGTCTTGCTTCCACCGTACAGTATATTTGAGGACCTACAGAAGATATGATTTATTTAAACTAAATCAGCAGACAAGACATGGGCAATGTATATTGTGAAGAGTGGTGTTCAATCTAACTCAAACAAAATCAATAAATGAATCAATTTAAGTTTACTTATACAGCCCTTAATCACAAATGTCTCAAAGGGTTGCACAAACCACAACGATATCCTCAGCTCAGCTCCCATATCACGGCAAGAAAAAAACTCAACCCAACGGGATCAACGTTAAACCCTGGAAGCGACTGCAGATGTCGAATGGATACGGTTAATAATGTGAGGGTGCAGCCCATAGTGGGGCAAGCAGGGGATTTAATGCAGATGGTGCGGCAACAACCTGACATTTCCAATGTGTCGGTTTAATTAGTTGCTTCCTAAACTACTCTGTGTAGTGTTCAATAGTTTATACAGTACTGCCATGTAGCGTCTCAAAACTGAAACTAACTTCAAATTGACTGCATTTATTGTACCACCTTAGCGGCGCTCATCCTACCTGGCTACCAGAACACTACTTCACTGATAAATAGCACCCTTGGTAAGTTGGAAATCCATCCATCCATCCATTTTCTACCGCTTATTCCCTTTTGGGGTCGCGGGGGGTGCTGGCGCCTATCTCAGCTACAATCGGGCGGAAGGCGGGGTACACCCTGGACAAGTCGCCACCTCATCGCAAGGCCAACACAGATAGACAGACAACATTCACACTCACATTTAAACACTAGGGCCAATTTAGTGTTGCCAATCAACCTATCCCCAGGTGCATGTCTTTGGAAGTGGGAGGAAGCCGGAGTACCCGGAGGGAACCCACGCATTCACGGGGAGAACATGCAAACTCCACACAGGAAGATCCCGAGCCTGGATTTGAACCCAGGACTGCAGGAACTTCGTATTGTGAGGCAGACGCACTAACCCCTCTGCCACCGTGAAGCCCTAAGTTGGAAATTGCATTGCAATATTAATTGGCAGGCTTAAATAAGTATTAAAAATCTCAATAATTATCAATATTGATCAATATAAAAAATATTTATCGTGATACAGTTTTCAGGCATTTCGTCCATCCCTGATACGAAGCGCTATTGACAGAGGCTCAATGGCAAGAGCAAAAAGCAATGGGCTCAGGGGCATACCTGCCATGTCGAACAGTGAAGGCAAACAAATTCAGACTGAATAATATTTGCCCTGGGGGGTCCTCTGGAGACGGCCGCTGATGTTGGCGGTGCCGCTCCAACCCGGTCCGCCATTGACTGCAGAATCTGGGTCTGTTAGGCCGGCTGGAGTCAGAGCGCCTCTATTTGCTGTTGGCTGACCGCCATCACCTCTGCAAAATTGCGCCCCACCGCTGCCAGTGCGTCGGGGGTTGTCATCTTTTCTTGGTGATCAGGTTTATTTGGGTGCCAATATGTCGAAGTTCCCCTCTAGTGGGTTCTCCTGACCACCACACACTGGCACGAGATCCTGGTATTCTGGATTCTATAATGTTTTATTAAGTACACTCTGCGGCAAACGCACTCGACTTTTCAGCCTCAGTCTCTCTTGCTGCTCTGTTCGGCTCTCCAGCGTGTCTCTCACTCTCACTCTCTCTCTCTCTCTCTCTCTCTCTCTCTCTCTGTCTCTCTCTCCAACTCCAAAAACGTGTCTCGGTCCGGGTGTTGCTAATAAGGGCGACAAATGATTAGATAATCAGTCCCAGCTGGCTTCGAGGCCGGTCCTTACACATCGTGCTCCGCGGCAGACCCACAGACCACACCCCCTTCACAGAGAAGTAGAATACAAGTTCTCTACAGAGATGTGTTTTGTGTCAAACTGGTCAATTTATTTTTCCTGAGGTATTTTTTATAACTTTTATAGGATGGTATCTCCCCCCTAATGTATGGCCTTTAGCACCTCCCCAGAGTACAGAAGCTAACATCCCGGAAGTCTGGTTTAACAGCACAAAAAAAAAAAAACTAAATCCACAAAGTCCTCATTTATAAGTAATTGTCTATTTAGATGCCTTGGCACACGTGTAGTTGTCAAGGTTTTTAAAGAAATAAATCAATTTAAATATAAGCATGATCAGAGAAAACGATTGTATCGTATTTGCATATGGATACAGATGAAAGTAATTATCAACTTAAAATAGTCAATGCGGGTGAAAGTGTGATGGACGTTAGAAAATCAAATAATATTGCCTTCGTGAGGCATTAAAAAAATGGCCAACATCTGAAACAGAAAATTCTTCCAAGAACGACTGACGGTGGGCAAATTTTGAGTGATCGAGTCAACAGTTAAAGTCTCTTCCTAATAGTACATTGATAAGTCAGGGTGATTTAGAAAAATAATTGTCTCAACATGGTGTCACTGTCATAGTTGTGAGCATAAACAATAAAGATGGCTACTGCGGCATTGGAAATCTGGCCAATGATGATAGCATACCTCGTACCATTGGGATCAGAAATTCTATTCGAGTTTACAAAAAGAACATATTTATGTGGCAAAATAGCAACTCCCCTTGATTTGACTGAAAATTGAAAGCGATAAGTCTATCATATCCATCCTCTCCTTAGCCTCAAGTGATCAGAAAGTTTAAGATGAGTCTGCTGCAAGATTACCTGAGATGACAGAGGTCATGTAAAATCTTACTTCTTTTTAAAGGATTATTTAGCTTTTTGCAATTAAAACTGGTAAACCTAATGACACACCCGCCAGACGTCGCTGTTAGATTAGGCTGGGTCATAGCAAAAAAGTACATCATACATCAAATTTACAATATACAAAAATGCAAGTCTGTGGTAAAACTAAAAAAAATAAGCTTGACTGATGCACAGAAAAGCTTTCACAGAAGCAACCCTCTACACTGCGTGCGTGCAACACAGCAGGCGGCAAAAATGTGACATTTTTTTGCAAATAAAGTGCACTATGGTATATATCTGAATAAGATGAAAAAAGGCCATTTAATTACAGCTTACTATGAAAACCTATTACTTCAATCGAATGAGAAAAATATATATGAAGAAGACAGATATACAAACCCCGTTTCCATATGAGTTGGGAAATTGTGTTAGATGTAAATATAAACGGAATACAATGATTTGCAAATCCTTTTCAACCCATATTCAGTTGAATGCACTACAAAGACAAGATATTTGATGTTCAAATGCATAAACTTTATTTATTTTTGCAAATAATAATCAACTTAGAATTTCATGGCTGCAACATGTGCCAAAGTAGTTGGGAAAGGGCATGTTCACCACTGTGTCACATCACCTTTTTTTTACAACACTCAATAAACATTAGGGAACTGAAGAAACTAATTGTTGAAGCTTTGAAATTGGAATTCATTCCCATTCTTGTTTTATGTAGAGCTTCAGTCGTTCAACAGTCCCGGATCTTCGCTGTCGTATTTTACGCTTAATAATGCACCACACATTTTGATGGGAGACAGGTCTGAACTACAGGCGGGCCAGGAAAGTACCCGCACTCTTTTTTTATGAAGCCGCGCTGTTGTAACACTTGTCTTGCTGAAATAAGCAGGGGCGTCCATTATAACGTTGCTTGGATGACAACACATGTTGCTCCAAAACCTGTATGGACCATTCAGCATTAATGGTGACAGATGTGTAAGTTACCCATGCCTTGGGCAGTAATACACCCCATACCATCACAGATGCTGGCTTTTAAACTTTGCGCCTATAACAATCCGAATGGTTATTTTCCTCTTTGTTCTGGAGGACACCACGTCCTCCGTTTTGAAACATAATTTGAAATGTGGACTCGTCAGACCACAGAACACCTTTCCACTTTGCATTAGTCCATCTTAGGTGAGCTCGGGCCCAGCCAAGCCGGTGCCGCGCTCGGGAATCATTGTGGTGATAATTCCAACCCTTGATGCTGAGTGCCAAGCAGGGAGGTTAACGGGTCTCATTTTTTACAGTCTTTGGTATGACTTGGGCTCACGACCTACCGATCTCAGGGCGGACACTTTAATCAGAATAGTTTTTATTGCCATTGTTTAAAAACGGGTTCACAAACTAAGAATTTTTCTTGGTGCAATAACCTCTAGAATGGATCTATAATGGTTGCGATTTATAAGTAAACATTGATTGATTTCTCCTCTGACAACAGATTTAAGATTGTCGGCTCGCATTTCGTCCATCTTCTGACTTATCCACTTACAGAGGGCCGAGTCAATGATCGTCTTTTCCACGGTATCTGGATCCAGAGACACACAAGGCCCGGAGCGGCCTGGCTTGTCGGATTTTCCTCGGCCAGACAAAGCGGAATTCACAGGCGCAACCCCCAAAAAAGAATCTGCACACGCCAGATCAGTAAGAAGTATGGTAGGGTTGACGGCTGAATTTGTAAAAATGCCAATAAAATATGAGAAAGGTCCACGGAGCCCCCAAAAGCATGCTCTGCACCTACCATGCTCAACCAGAAATCACTTTCTACATCATTTTAACTCTTTGCAAATGCACTAGATCATTGAATTACATACTCCACCCATACTCTCCCTTGCCTTTATGCTCCTGTTCCCTCTCACTTTTAATTTTCCTTTAGTTTTACTACACAACTGAATTTGCACGTGTATGACAATGAAGAATGTATAATTTCACTTTCATTGTTTTGAAAGCATGAGCACAACTTCAAAGTCAAACAGGATGAAAGATTACAAGGTGAGTGTGTGAGTCTTGTGGTGTTTTCCCCAGTCCTGAAGTGAGCTACTAATAGTAATGTTATCCCCACAGCATTAAAACACCCCCTGCAGGGCTGCTGTGCCACAGAAGGTTGGACGCAGCTGATGTTGTGCTGCACAGCTGTGTGTCAGCGCGCGTGCGTGCGTGCGTGTGTGTGTGTGTCTCACAGCCAGTGTCAGAGTTGGTTATGCAATGGCTGTTGCTCCCCTGGACCGGGAACAAGTGGAGGGTGAACAAGGACTTAATGAGGGCTTTTTGTGCACACTGCTCTCTTTAACTCACTGTCTGCACAAACTACATCATAAAATACCAACAGGAAACAGCATTTTCTC
>NC_084612.1:23205987-23325987 GCF_033978795.1 Nerophis ophidion | reverse complement strand
TTCCATATGGAGTCTACTGACAGATGTAAGTTACAACGATACGCTACTTTCGTATAAGAAATGGAAACAGCGGAGGATGCATGTGCATGTACGTGACAGTTTGCCCCACAAGAGGATGACGTTTGCACCCTGCACCTGTAATAAACACTATGTTATAAACAACTTGAATAAATATGTCTACATGGGGTAAGTTATATAAAAGGACATGAAGAGGCGTAATGATGATTAAGATGGTGACTGACCATCAGGAGCAAACTGGTCCCGCTCGAATATGGTGATGCTGAGCATGTTCTGGTGGATGTCCCTGATGTTGAACTGACAGTTGAAGTTCCACTTGGGGTTCACAGTGTCGTTGAGTGTCCTGGATGTGAAGACCTGAGCTCCCATGGTCACCTCGCAGTATGGATTGACTTTACCTGCAGCAAGAGCGAGGAAGGTGATGAGACAGGAGAAATAACGAGGAAAAAAGTAATCAGAGAAGGTATTGTATGGCTGGAAAATGGCATAATGCATGAACAAAGACCCCATAATTTAGGGAAATAAACTCAATTGTCTTGGGGGCTACATTTTCAGAAAGCTAAGGTTGGGGGGCCGGACTTCTCCTTACACTATTAGTCTTACTTTGTGTATTCCGGGGAACCAGTGTCCTCAATCTTTTTTTTATTGTATGTATTATTTTCACAGACCGGTCACATATGGCAGACAATACAGCAGAAAGTAGTGCATAAAAAATCGACTCACCATAACGCAGAATTAGTGGGAGCCCTTTGTTAGATATGGTCCCCGTCAGGTTGCTGGTATACACCAGTGTTTTTTAACCATAGGGACTATTGTTGGGCTGCAAGCACCCCCTAAAATATACCTGTTTTTCAGATGTGGTTTGTATGGGCCACAGCGATACTCCGTTACAATACACTTTTCCACCACTTGTGGAATTAATGACAATATCAAACAAACAGAAGAAGTCTGGCGCTAATGTCATAGAGGAGTTTCTCAAGCGCAAAAATTATGACTGAAGTGGTTAAACTGTTTTTACATTTGAACTGACATTTTATTGATAGTTCAGTGAAGGAATGTGTTTACTATAAATGTATCTTATTTATTTTAGCACAACATAATTCTATGTACATTTATTGTTTGTCAGTAACATAAGAGTCTCTTCTTATGCAGTATATTTGGTTCGTACTTATTTTTCTATTCAGTCTGACCTAAGCCTAAGGTATATCTTTTCAATGAAAAAAAAATCTTTGTGATTAACACATGCTCATATCATTTGACAAGGTTGTAAACTGTAAGTAGGTTAGATGTACGTATTGAATTTGATTAAATCAAGAGTAGGATTACCGATTCAGTGTTGATATTTGAGTGGTCCCCAGGCTCCTCCGTAGTGGAAAAGTTGGGTCACAAGGTCAAAAAGGTTAAGAACCACTGCTATACACCATCAACCTGCTGTGCACTGCAGATGGAAATTAACCTTTGGCTACAGCCTGGCACATTATCATGTTATATGTTTCTTAATGTGCATTGTTCCATAAATAAGTTACACACAGGCAAGGCTGCGGGTCCTGACGGTGTGAGTCCCAGGGTGCTCAAAGCCTGCGCCCCACAGCTGTATGGTGTGCTCCAGCACATCTTCAACATGAGCCTTAGGCTGCAGAAAGTCCCCACACTGTGGAAAACCTCATGCGTGGTCCCCATCCCCAAGTGCACGCAACCCAGTACGTCAAAGGACTACAGGCCGGTGGGTCTAACCTCCCATATCGTGAAGACCATGGAGAGGTTAGTCCTGGAACAACTCCGCCCGACAGTCAAGCCCCACCTGGACCCACTCCAATTCGTGTACCAGCCACGACTGGGAGTGGAGGACGCAGTTATCTACCTGCTGAACCGAGCCCACACCCACCTGGACAAGCCTGCGAGCAGTGTGAGGGTCATATTTTTTGACTTCTCCAGTGCTTTCAATACTATAAGGCCTGGGCTACTGGGTGTGAAGTTGGAGAAGATGCAGTTGGGGAGGCCCCTTTGGTGTCCTGGGTTGTATATTACCTGACTGACAGACCACAGTACGTTTGACTGCAGGACTGTGTGCCTGACAGGCTGGTCAGCAACACCGGGGCCCCGCAGGGCACAGTCCTCTTCCCCCTTCCTCTACACCATTTAAACCACCGATTTCCACTATCAGTCAGAGTCCTGCCACCTTCAGAAGTTTTCTGATGACTCTGCGATAGAGGGGTGTATTGAGGATGGTGATGATGAGGAATACAGGGCACTGGTGGAGGACTTTGTCACATGGTGTGGAAAGAACCACCTCCAGCTCAATGTGACAAAGACCAAGGAGCTGGTTGTGGACCTGGGAAGGAGGAAGAGTACTCCGGCGACCCCTGTTTCCATCAGGGGGGTCGATATGGACATGGTTGAGGATTATAAATACCTCGGAGTACACATCGACAACAAGCTGAATGGGTCAAATCACGCTGAGGCCCTCTACAAGAAGGGACAGAGCCGCCTCTACTCCCTCAGGAGGCTAGGATCCTTCAACGTCTGTACAAAGATGTTCTACGAGTCGGTGGGGGCGGGCGCCTTCTTGTATGCCGTGGCTTGCTGGGGCAGCGGGCTCAGAGTGAGGGACACAAACAGACTGGACAAGCTGGTAGAGAAGGCCAGTAACGTGGTGGGAGTGGAGCTGGACTCTCTGGCGGTGGTGTCAGAGAGGAGAAGTCTAGCAAAAGTCCTAGCCATCATGGACAACACCTCCCACCCACTACACTCGGACCTTGCGGAGAGAATGAGCATATTTAGTGGAAGGCTCAGACTCCCAAAATGTAAAACGGAACGACACAGGAGGTCCTTCATACCGACAGCCATCAGACTGTATAATACATATGTTCCTTGACTGCACTTTAAATGTAGAATATATGTAGAATATATTTATATTATTCATATATTATATATTATAAATATATTTTGAGTATTATTTATTATTATTATTGTCCATTGTGAGCGAACTGTAGTGCTGAATTTGCCCCAGGGATCGATAAAGTACTTTCTATTCTATTCATCTACTATAAAAAAAAAGTCCTATCAGGAGTTGTAATATACATATATGAACAAACTTATTGGTGTGTCTAGTGGGATAGGCAAACGTTAAGTCAGAGAAAATGGGGTAGTTTATAAATTATTTATTGTTTCTGTGCAATCCGGTAGTAAATGTGTCAGGACCGGTACCGGTGCCCGGACCGGTGGTTGGGGACCGCTGCTCGAAAGTGAACATTTATTTTGGTCCATTTATTTTGTCAGTTACAAGAGCCTTCTTCAAAAAAGCTAGTAAAACATCATCTCCATGGTAGCACTCTAGTGTTTTTAAGAATCTGCTGCAAAACACAAGTTTTTTTTAACTGAACCCATGGACCACCAGTTGAATTGCCCAAATGATGAAAAAGAGAGGACTTACAATGCAACCTTGAAAAACAACACTAGTGAAACTAAAGAAGTTAAAACACATTATTACTGACTGCATCTGAAGTAAACGTGCTACAGCAACACCTTACTTACATAAACCACATTACCAAAAAAAATGTTTTACTGCCAACAAGGAGAAGACTTAAAGGGGTGCCTTGAGTAACTTCTCAGTTATGGTAATCCCGTGTTTGGACCCCAGTCTTCCTTGTTTACTAAAACTGGAAAAATGCCAATACAAGGATCTGCTAATGTGTTTACAGTGGTCCAAGTTATTCCATACAACAGGAGCACTCCAGTGTTTTTAGGAATTTGCTGCAAAACTATTTGTCACATTACAATACCGTCTCAGGAAAAACAAAAAACCCTCACCATTGGATTTTACTGCTTTCAGCTCAGAGGCCTCTAGGATTGTGACATTAAGTCGACCTGCATTTCCCTTCACTGATCGAGCTAAGACAAAGAGATGGGTCCATTAATCCTGAGGAACCATTACATTAGTCATGTGTGTTCATATGTGTATGATACACACAGTTGTAGGCCTTATCCCGTTTCTTCTTCTCCGTCTCAAAAAACTCTTCAGAGGCAGTCTTGATCTTTTGAACCCAGGATGTTCTGCAAGCATGACATAAAGTATGTGAGTTCTTCTATCACATTCCAACGACCAATGGCCATTATGTGTGCAAAGGTAGCGACCTACCGTTCATTGATGTTGTCTGTCCTGAGTGTGTAGATTGTGTCAATGTGCGAGATTTGGAAGACAGGATCATCGCTGGAAGGATCCGCAAGCTTGACCAGAACTTCATTTAGCAAAATAGGCTGCAGGAAAAAAATAATATTGAGCTGCCATCTCTCAATGCTGCCTTACATGTAGGGGTGTCCCGATACCACTTTTTCACGGATATTGTATCTTTGAGTGATGGCCTATACCGATATTAATCCAAATGGATATCAGCAAGAATCAAATTACATAATTTATTTAGTAATGTGCAATGTTACAAACGTTTTAAAGGGTTACTGCCCTTTTTTGGAATTTTGCATATCATTCATAATCATTATGAGAGACAAGAGCACACAATTTTTTTTTCTCTTATTAAGATTCTAAAGATTAAAAAAAAATGCTTGCAAGATTTAGCTTACATGGCAGCTGATTGGAATCCCGTGTTGCCTTTGAAGCCTTATCAAACCCTCTATCAACGTTTTAACATTCAATATACATGCTATATTTTTATACACACGTTATGTATATATATCCATCCATCCATTTTCTACCTTCAAGTCGCCACCTATCTGTGGTGAGGTGGTGACTTGTCCAGGGTGTACTACGCCTTCCGCCAGATTGTAGCTGACCTAGTCTCCAGCACCCCCCGCGACCCAGAGGGGAAATAAGGCCCCCTTTTATATATATATATATATATATATATATATATATATATATATATATATATATATGTATATATATATAAAAAGGGGGCTTATTTATATATATATATATATATATATATATATACATATATATATATATATATATATATATACATATATACATATATAAAGTTATATTTTGGTTTCATCTGACCACATGACTTTCTCCCAATCCTCTGCTGTATCATCCATGTATCCATTTTGGTACAACTCAACTCGTCGTGTTTGGAGGAAGAAGAACACTGAGTTGCATCCCAAGAACACCACACCTACTGTGAAGCATGGGGGTGGAAATATCATGCTTTGGGGCTGTTTTTCTGCTAAGGGGACAGGACGATTGATCCGTGTTAAGGAAAGAATGAATGGGGCCATGTATCGTGAGTTTTTGAGCCAAAACCTCCTTCCATCAGTGAGAGCTTTGAATGGTAGACCAAATACTTTTTTCCACCATAATTTACAAATAAATTCTTAAAAATTCCCACCATGTGAATTCCTGTTTTTTTCCCCACATTTTGTCTCTCACAGTTGAAGTGTACCTATGATGAAAATTACAGACCTCTGTCATCATTTTAAGTGGGAGAACTTGCACAATCAGTGGCTGACTAAAAACTTTTTTGCCCCATTGTACATGCTTCTGCACACCTGGGACACTGTCCTTCATTAGTGATGCCAGGGCTGAGAACAGATACTGTATGGGCGGGTAGGAGAACTTTATTTAGTAAGTAAATCTACTGTTAAAATGTTGGTTACTGGTACTTGAATCGAAAATTGTGTTAATGTTCAAAAGGTTTCATCTTGTTACTTCAACCAAAAGTCTTGGTTGCAATTTATTCAAAAAAGATTTGAATGCATTGGCCATTAATTGTTGTTTACTTGCTTGTTTGTCTCCATAATTCATTCAGACATAATTCCCTTACAAAAAATAACAGGAATACTAGAAACTTCACCAGCAGTGTCTAGTGTCCAGTATGTTATCATTTCACAGAAACATATTGGGTTTTTTTTTGCTAAGCCTTTACTGAATCGATTTCAACAAAATGAATCGTTTCGCCTCGAATCTTTCTCAAAAAATTAGATTGTCCCTCAATTGTATCCACAACCTCCAATATAAAATTTAATCGCTGTTAAAACAAATCGTCACACTCCTGGTTACTAGGCTACAAAATAAAATTAAAATACAGTTCTCATTTAATCAAATAAAATTACTGAGAGAACAATAGTAGGTATGTAAAAGACTTGCATGACAGATTTATATTTTTAAGTGGAGTGTTAATTTGTGTATTTGGCAAGACTAAGTGGTCAAAATATTTCATTAACTTAAGGGCATGACGCAGGAAGTTGAATAATGCAGACATGTCTGTTACTAGATACATTCTTGTACTCTTCTGCCTTAGAGACTTTGTATCTTAAAGTGATATGCAACTATAATGATTTTATACATGTTTACATTGACAAATGTGTTTTAGACAACACAAATATTGTAATTATTTCCATCTAGTTTGTGTGCTATTGTATGTTTAGCTGTTGTGTAGCTGCTACCCCTTAGTAGCCTATAATCTAGCACAGTGATTCTCAAACTGTTGCACATGTACCACAAGTGGTATGCCAAAAAACTACTTACTTAAATATTCAAACACAACGTTACTGTTCAAATTGTGTGTAATGTTCAGTGGCTACAATATTAAATATACTTGTTAAATAAAACCTCTATTTTTTCAAAATAAATAATTAAGCTATTGTTGGTCATTATGGTGGTAATTGGAGAGCCAAATGTTTTCGGAGGTGGTACTTGGTGAAAAAAGTTAAAGAACCACTGGTCTAGCATGTTTACCTTTTGTAAACAATGTTACTTACAAGCAAACATTTACTGTCTTACCAGCTTGTACATTTTGAGCTGTATGTGGTTCTTGGTGCCAAAAAGCTTATCAATGCCAGACGAGGTGAACTGCTTGTGAGTCAAGAGCAGGAAGTCATTGAAGAGGAAGGCCCAGAGTTCTTTGTTGCTCTTTGCCTTGTACATCTTGCAAAATAAACAAACAATAGAAAACTAACGATGAAACCTACCATCCAAACAAAAACAGGTAAAAAAAAAACTATCTAAAACAGATCAGCTCCTTAACTGGCTTATTCCTGAACCAGACTTCATGGCGAAAAAACTTTTTGGGTCATTGAAATACTTGACTACTAATACTACTAATATGGACTAAGACATAAGACTTCAAAAAAGCATAATCACTATCCTAACATCATCCAGCCATAGAAACATGACAAATACTCACTTTGCCACTATGAAGCAGCTTTCTGGGGCCCATACAGTTGGTGATCGAGTTAAAAACGATATTCTGTTAAAAAAACAAAAACTATCATAAGAGCCCTTTTTCAACAATATCAGTTGTACAATTACAGTTAACATGTCGGAATACCTCAGCAGCACCATCACAATGGACATGGTTCTGAATCCACTCCAACTTGTCTGAGTTCTCCTTATCTCTCACTCCTTCATTCACCTGGTTTAGCGTGCCATTAAGAGATATAATTGACAAGTTAAACATCGAAAGAAAACGAGACAAAGAAACTTGTGATACACCGTATTAAGTGTGAAATTAACACATTACCGTAAATTATTAAATATTATTTATCTCATTAGTGGAAGAGACGAAGAAAATGTCAGCAATCGTCACACACACGTCAACCAATAAGAATTTGGCGGGGGAGGGACATGGCAGAAGTGCATTGTGGGTTATGGGATGCTAACTACTGTATGCTACTGCCGTAGCTATTAAAATGGATAATTTCAACGTTGGTGGTAACTTATAAAAACTGAGAAGGGCTGAACAAAAATGGCACCGAGAAGGAAATCATGTACTGCAGATTACAAGCTGGACGTAGTGAAATATGCAGCAGAAAACGACAAGAGGAAGCGGCGCATACCTTTGGAGTTGGCAGAGTTGTTTAGAAGCGACATCGAGGAAGAACATTTCATCGGATTTATCGATTATGAGTGACAGATTGTTTGATAAACGTATAGCATGTTCTATATGTTATAGTTTTTTGAATGACTCTTACCGTAATATGTTACGTTAACATACCAGGCACCTTCTCCGTTGGTTATTTATGCGTCATATAACGTACACTTATTCCGCCTGTTGTTCACTATTCTTTATTTATTCATTTTAATTTGCCTTTCAAATGTCTATTCTTGGTGTTGGATTTTATCAAATAAATTTCCCCAAAAAATGCGACTTATACTCCAGTGCGACGTATATGTTTTTTTTCCTTCTTTATTATGCATTTTCGGACGGTGCGACGTATACTCCGGAGCGATTTATAATCCGAAAAATACGGTAATTACATTTTTAGGAAATACTAAATACATGTATGAATGTTTTTTATGTTACTGCACACCTGTTGACAGAGCTCCTCTGCCCTCTCCAGAGCTTCTTTCAAAGGATCTCTGTCAGCATGCCCCTCTGCAGTGCACTCCAAGATCTACATATGAAAAATACAAATAATAATCAGAGTGATTTGGTTCTTATTGGGCACAATTAGATGCAGCAGAACATATATGTACTGTACATTTTTGATGAGCAGCGGGTAGCGTGTGATCCTCTGCATGGGTTTCAGTAGGAAGCTGGACAGCGGCATCCCTTTACACCTGTCTGTGGCAATTTTCTGATAAATTACAGAAAAGAGGGAAAAACACATTACACCATGCTATGAGCAAACAACTCCACCTAGAGTTAAGTCAAGTTATGAGATTTTAAAAGCCTAAAAAAAAAGTTTTTATATTTATTTTTTGGTACCGATACATCTTCTGATGCAAAACTGGGGCACATCTTCAGTGATTTTCCTGAGTTCATTGGGTGTTTCAGGCCATTCGAAATCATACACCCTCTCTCAAGCGGCCCAGCTGAGGTTCATGACGCCTCAGCTTGTGCCCCAGCAGCACTAAACCACACATCTGCCCTCTTTATCCAGAGCCACCTAGAGGCTTTCTCTGCAGCCTCCTATTTGATGTGGATGGGCCTTCTCCTTCTTCTCTCTCCTGTGATGCCGAGTGCAGTGTAGGCTCTGCAAAAAGACTGTCCAGCATAGCCTCTGCACCCTACTTCCACAGGCAGGCGCCTAGCCTTCCAGCCTTATCTGTGGCAGTCGCTGACTAGGCTGTCATACTTCTCCCTCTTCCGCTCAAAGGCCTCCTCCATTCGCGCCTCCCACGGCACAGTGAGCTCAAACTTTTTTTTTTGCCTCTGACATATCAGGTCTGAGGGTGCTCTTAACGACATGCTGAGGAAACTTGAGTTGACTGCCCAAATCCACTGACAGCTGCCAGTCCTGTGCAGTGTTGAGAAGCCCTGATGTTGCTCTTGATGTTGTTATTGGCTACTCCCCGGCTCTGATGAAGTTGAGTGCTATCTTCATGGGTTTTTACGTTCGACAGTTGGCGATGGCACAACAGATGCGATGGCACAACAGATGCTCTCTGCAATAGTCTTGAGCACTTTTTGGGCAGCAACTCAGTATGTGCTTGAGTGTCCCCTTTCTCTGGCATAGAGGGCATGCTGGTATATCAGCCAAACCCCAGCAGGGCAGGTTGGATGGGCTGGGAAGTACATCATAGACGGCCTGAACCAAAAAAATTATGCGGTATGGCTCTGCCTGCCAGAGTTCAGTCCACAAAATCTTCCTCGCCGCAACTTGCTCCCATCTTGTCCAGGCACCTTGCTGTCTCATTCCCACTGCTCTGCTTGATCTGTCCACAACTTTTCTCACATCATTCTGGACTAGTTGCCTCCGGGGGAGGGTGATAGTTCCTAGTCCAGCCCTTCCTCTGGCCACTGTTCCGACCAGGTCTCTGGCGTAGTCGTGACTGTCTGCTCCACTGCAGTCTCTGCTCTCCACAAGAAAACACAGACTCAGCACTGCCCCCCCTCTCCTCCCACTACACGGCCATAGTTCTCAGCCAGCATGAAGTAAGACTCACCTTGCGTAACATCAACCCAAGGAAAGCAGCTAGACCTGATGGCGTTCTAGGCTGTGTGCTTAAGCACTGCGCGGACGAACTGACAGATGTATTTGTTTCCATTTTTAATTTGTCACTGTCTACATGCAGGGCGCCAACTTTCCAGTGTATTTTAGACAGCGTATCCCTCTTCCGGCTTCTGAAACGTAATGAGGTAACTACTTATGTCCGTAACACATGCACCGGCAATAGCTATAGATGTTGTTGGCTAATAATAGCGATTTGCATAGTTAGTGTTTGCTTTCATTGAATGTATATTCTATCATAACAACAACATAACAGCAAATTGTTGGTTGCTTTTCTTGGACTGCTTTTGTATGTGTGCACGCACTCTCTGCGTGTACGTGTTGGCGAGACTGGGTGAGTGACCGCCGTAAACCCAATCATTTTATTTGGGCCTCTCAAAAAAATTACCACACAAATTTAGTAATTGTGAAAAATATAGACCCTTTTTCACACAAATATGTTCTGTGAAACCACTAATGGTAACACAAGCTAACCAATGGTGTTCTTGTTATATTTTTTGCTTTGGAAAGTGTTACTGTGAAAGTTACAAACGGCCCCTTTCAGAATAACAGTAGCTATATTGAGTATTTCTTTTTCCTGTCAAAATTTAACTATATTTATCAAGAAATATGAAGTGTATTCTTATATGCATTAACTAATGTGGAGGGCCATATGTGGCCCTTGGGCCTTGAGTTTGACACCTGTGATATGACATGATTGATTTACTATCCACTGAAAATGAGTCAACGCCCAGTCATTATTGTGTAAATGGATATAATAACAAGACAGGTGAGCAGTCATTATTTTGTAAATGGCCATAATATCAACACAAGTGAGCACCAAGATTATTGTGTCTTGCCTACAGTCAGGTCTGGTGGTGGAAGTGTCATGGTGTAGGGCTACACGAGTGCTCCCAGCACTAAATAGCTGTGGTTTATTGAAGGAAACATGAATTCCAACATGTACTGCACTGTGTGAATAGGTACTGGGACCAAAACCTGGTTCCATGATGGTATTGGTGCTGCTTTACATAGTAATAACTGGACCGGAAATAGAAGAAGCTATCGGTGCCTTGTTCAAGTGCTTAATGAATGCAGACTCATCCCCTTGCAACATGTACTTGGCGGTGAAATTGTGCAAGTAACATTCTTAAAAGTCCCAACGGAAACAGAGTCCGACTCTCTTTTTAAACTTTATCGCCAACCTCAACATGCCCTAATAACACCGTCAGCCCCACAGCGCTAGCCTAGCCAGCAGCCACAAAAGCACTTCCTTATTAAGCACCAATGACCATTAAGGCGAGGGAAGTTGTGTTCAGCATCGCGGGGAATTTTGAGCATCAAACATTACAGATAATAATTAAGTCACTTTTTTGCACCCTTTCAATAATCTGGATTATTGCAATAATAATGACAATTTTTTAATTCTTATTATTGAATGTGTTACTTAGCGGCCATTTAATTTATATCACTGAAATATTTTGATTACTATTCTGTTCAACCTGTATGTCAAAAAATTCCATAAAAATTAAAAGACTGTTGTTTTTTATACAGAATTTTTCATGTTTTCCATTTTTTAAGAACCGATTTGGCCACCGGCACCATTTTTTAAAGGACCGATTTAGTACTAGCATCGGTCGAAATGTAAACAATGGCCATCCCTAACTGTGATGATCCCTGCGTGCCTGCAGCTCTGGTGAATTCAATACCATAGAGGATTAAGGCAGTGCCACATAACAGTGATGCTCACACTAAATATTGACACTTTGGACATGTTCACAGTAAGGTATAGTCACTTGTGTTGCCAGCTAATGAGAAAATAATGGCGGTGTCTGTTAACTTAATTTCAGTGTAGAGTAAATGTATACTGTTACACAAGCTGTACACTGACTACTCTAAGTCTTATACAAGTTCAATATCAGTATTGCCCTTTGAGAGGATATGATAAAATGTTAACTGAGGGGTGCAATCACGTTTGTAAAATAAATTATGCAAAAAAACCCAAAAAACAATTAAGCATTGTAGAAAATACAATACTAAACATAGAGTGGTACCTAAACTTAAAAGTGTTTTGATAAAAGAGTTGTCTCTCGGCTAATTGTTATGCTTTAAGTTGCAAACAAAAATTTGAGTTACTAGCATCCCCGCTATTATTTGGCGCAGTAAATGTCACAGTGAACCCATTAAGATCCAACCAAAACATCTAGCATTAGCTTATAGATAAAGATTGACATAACTTAGATTTTCCAAGTATAGGAGGGAAGAAAGTGAGTGTTCAGTACAGTTCTGATAAGAAATGGATGAAAGGCACTAAATTAAAGAAAGAAATAATCAAAATCGTGACTTGGTAAAGCAGTTGGAGCGCAGCCTTGCTATTCCTCACCATACTCAAGCAGAATGAGTCGATAACGCAAGCTAAGAATTTTACAATTATATCTAAGAGGGCAAACATTTATTCATGAAAATATGGAAAAGCTGCTTATGGTGTGTTTGAAGGAGAAGCAGCTGGAAGGAGGCACAATAGAAGTTCACTCTCAAGGGTAAATGCTGTAAATTCTTACATTACTTCATACTTCTATTGCAGTTAGTGGTAGTGCATTCTATTGCATTGTTCTGATACAATATTTTTAATCTAAAAGTTAGTTTTTTTTAAAGGCATGTTACATGTTAAAATTGTGGTATTCTAAAGGGGGCAAAGCACCAATTAAGTTGATTTGAAGTCATTTTAATGGGCAGCACAGATTTGAAATACAAGTGTTTTGAGTTGAGAGCTACGACACAAACCCAAGTCAAGGTACTATTGCATTTCAAATATCAGGAGGCTTACCTTGAGGACAGCCTTCAATTCAGGCTCATTGTCGGTACGCGTCTGCAGCAGCGCAGCTCCATTAATCTGAGACGAGCAGAAGAGGATGTACGGCTGCATGAGGGGCAACTCGGCGGCCAAAATATCTCCCACCATCTGCACCGGCATGTTCTCACCACCACTCTTTTTTCGAGCAGCCAACGCCCTGCAAGCACCATTTAATCCAATATGTAAAGATGCACATATTAACATCCATTCTAAGAGAAGCGACACTTACTTGAGAAACTTCTGGTTGCAGGTCATCAGTTCTTTCCAGTTGACAAAGATCATTTTCAACTCTGCCTCTGTTAGTGGTCCAGATTCCGACATGGGCTTATAGAAAACCTAAAAGCAGTACCTCAGTTGTTTGTCATGCTGTCATACTTGACCCAGTAAACTCCTTAATGTGAGTGCTGACCTCAACCACTGTCTGCAAGTCCTCCACATATCTCTCTTCAGTCTGTAACAGCTCATGGATGTAACCCTGCCTTTTCTTCTCTAGCGGGCTCAATGAGTTCAGGATTGTCAGGTTTGCACACCCTGCAGAAGAGCAACACACATAAACACACACAAGACGGGGGTATTTTTCATGTCAAACACAAATACAAAATAAGCTTTGTGAGCATTTCTACTGTTGAATATTTGAGTAAAAAAAACCCTGTTAAGAAAAATGGGAGTCAAAAGAAGTGGAATTACTATGTGAACATGCTTACCTGATGCCAGACTTAACACGTGTGAGTGACCCAAATTTACTGACTGGCACTCCATCACAGTTCTCAGCCCTGCTTCTCCGGATTCACGCTCATTGTCTACCTCGTCCCAGAGGTTTAAAAAGTGAAATCTGCTCTCTAACGTCATCCCCTATAAGTATTTTCCTTGGTCCCTGTCTTAAAGTAAGTCACAGTTTTTGTCTTTCACCTTCTGGCTCGGCTGTCATTATTTTGTTGCTGAGGTGTCAGATTAAAAGTTTCTGTTTCTACCAAAACAGGAAGAGGAAGATTAGCATTTCTTTAGTTCTATGTGGCATGCATAGAAGAAGTTAATAATTTTAATATCACTATGGGGAAATTAAGTTTTTTTTTTACAAAATTGTTATTTAGAAACAAGTTTCAACAACATTAATATATCAACCAGTGGTGGAACATGTTAATTTTTAATAAACTGAGTTGAGGGTTACTGAGTCAGTCAGACTTATCTACTCATCCTAATCATTCAATGTGTTGACAACAGACACATCTTCACACATGCGACTACCAACCACCACGGGCATCGGGAGAATACAAAAGAAGAACACGTTAGGTGTGAAATTCAACAAATCTTTAATGTTTTAAGGCAGAATCAAAACAAAATAAATACACATCACCATAGAAAGTTGTGCTTTGCTAACATGAAGTGATCATGGAGTGCATTGTACACTGCTTTCTTGCTGCTTTGTGCTTCAAATCTGAGTAGAGCCTGTGGTACATTGAGCTTCAATCATTCAGAAATTGTAATTTGTAAGTAGAAATAGTCCCCTCTCCAGCAATAGCACAGCATGGTGGCACACTAGACAAAACATATCGCTAAAGCTTGAGTAGAGTAATTTGCGTTTTTAAACTGCTGTCATTAAAAAAAAAAAATGGCTGTCATTTGCCGGCAAACCACTTGGTGCTCTGTGAGGATAATCTGAAAAGGCACTTAAAATTAGGCAAAATGTGGTCAAAGGTGGCAAAAGTTTTTTAAAGATGCATTTTTGCAAAACAAATTGAGAACTCCTGGAAAAGTAACGGAAGTTAAGCAAGAAGGAAGCACGTTGGGTGGAAAAGATCAGAACAAGAACAAAAGGAAAGCTTAAAGAAGAGACCCACTGTCTAACTCTCATGTTAGAAAAGGCATGTTTTGTTCAATCAAGAGTCCTCACAGTGAGACTACAACATGAGGAGATTGTGTGGGGCAGCCCAGTCCAAACACTACAACTTTAGATCAGAGAGCAAAAAAAGTGGGTCTCTGTGGAGTCGGCAGGACAGAAAGAAAGGGAAGATCACGTTCTACTGCCCTAAAAGGAGACAAGAGGGTGAGCAGGTGGAAGGGCAGGTATGTAGAACATGAGGAGAAAGAGGAAAACAAGGTGAGACTGTCAGCAGGTAGCTGGTGAAATCAACCACAGAGATTAATGTGGAAAACCTCTCCAGTTTTGACAGAGATTCAATATAATTCCCTAGTATGCGGTCTTTTGCATTCATGACAAAACAAACAAACACTTCTTAACTTATCAGTTGTTGAGCGGCATGGCAGAAGGGGCAGAGTGGCCATCTAGCAATAGGAAGATTCCGGCTCTCCCCAAGACCTCTGGAGGTATCCTTGAGGAAGATACTGAACCCAGAGTTGCTCCTGACGCTGTGTCATCAATGTGTGTTTCCCCACTGTGGGACTATAAGGGATTATCTTAATATCTTGTTCTTCAATCTCTGTTAGGTATAGTACAGTGGAACCTCTAAGGACCAATGCCCGAGCAGACAGTACAAAATGGAGATTGATATGAAGGACATTATAAATTTTGGCATTTCGAACCACCGCTATGACTCATGACCTCTGCAAAAGGCAGTGTGAGACTTCAGCTCAGTGAGCAAATATTGGACTAACTCCGCAAGTGTGCTTTTTTTGGGCTATATATGCAATTTTTGGATGCCACCACAGAAAAAAAGAAAAATGTATTGACGACCACCGAACGAACGGTAAATGGATACATACTATAAGTCTCTGTCCAGGCTGCTCAGCACAATATGGTTAATATAACAGAAAGTCTAAGTGGTCCACGTTTATATTAAGTGACTTGCCTTCTAAGCACAAGCAGTAATCCTCCCTCTGCACGTTTGTCACAGTGTCTGCCAATCACCACAAATGGACAAGTATACAATTTGTAGATTTTTGTTGACTTTAACAATTAAATTAAACATTCCCTGTAAAGTTTAAATTTGATTTGAGAAAATTAGAGGTTGGCCTGCATCCTGGACCTCAGAGATTCCACTGTACAAGAAAGAGGTGAACTACTGCTTGTTTGTAAAGACAAATATTTTTAATTGGTTAGATTTAGCAACATATACTCTTTAGTCTTTAGCAATGCATTAATGTATGTGCCGAGCAAAATGGCATAAACAAGGAAGTATATTTAATGCAACGTTTATGATAGTACAGCTCCCAAAGGCCAACTTCACCTTTATGTACTGGTAACTAATGATTCAGTTAGCGTTTTACTTACACTGCTGACTAGGGTCAACGTCTGCCGCGGTCATCCTAATATAATTGGTGGGGAACAAGCCGGTGACTCCATTGGCCTCTCCCCTCCACCAGTCGGGGTCATTCTTGTCGAGGACGTTGATCAGCTGGTTCGCTGAGAAGCTTAGCTCATCCTTGTTGGCGGCTGTGTAGTCGTATAAGGCGATCACTTGACAAACTGCTGTACAAGAGGACACGGTCATATTTACCTACTTTTTGAATGAAGCCAATCTATTACTGATCCAGAAGCTTAAAAATGGGAAGCAATCCTATTTTGCTATTTCTGTAGTGTATTTAGATTTTTAGAATCATTATGTTTTACCTGACTGGACTGTTGGTGTGGATTTGCCACTATTGGACCCTAATATCTGGACATGTGAAGGAGGAAACCAGCCCTTCTGACGCTTTTTACCACGGGCCTGGTGTAGAAACACATATAAATACAGGAAACCTTCTAATACACAACAAACATATACAAACTGTAAACCCTTTACTGCCATTTACTGTTCACAAACAGATTATTACTGCAAACTGGAGGAAATGGTTGAGCACTGACCTGCAGTTCTCCCAGCCACCAGCCTGACGTGTTCTTATTAAGGATGACGATGAGTTGACCATTTTCGAGGTTCAGCTGCCCAGGTCCGGAGGATGAATGAGCTTTTGTCACTTTAGCAATTTCTGTGTAAGAAACATACACATTTAAGTACAAAAAAGTGGAAAAATGACTATTATTACCAACAACGTTACTTTTACTAGTAGCGAGTAATTTAATAATTACCTTTAGGTACATTACAACGCAGTTACCGATACACTTGATGTAATGTGGCACGCTACTTTTGATATAGTTGTATGTCAACATGACTGTCAGAAGAAGAGCAAGTTCAATGCAGCAAGTATCTGTTAACCAATGAAAGCAATAACCACTAATACACCAAAATGAACTTGCTATCAAATAGATAACTACATCTCACAGCAAACAACCTGTAATACACGCACACATACACACTACTATTACGAGGGAATATTGAACAACAAATCGATGATTGAAGTGACAAGCTTGCTATCCTACAATACCATGTTTGTGGACAAGAAGATATGACAGCCATGGAAACACATTCAATCTCCCTATTAACCAGAGGTCAAATAATCCAGGGATAAGATTCAACAGACCTGCTTTCACTGCCGGGAAACTGCCGTTTTTAAGTTAACAAACACAGCTGAGCGCTCACAGACTACAATTAGCAACAGGTACCGCCTTTTAAAGAAACACAATTACACACACGCAGCCACACAAACACACTCCGCTCTCATGAAATGTCTTTCAACTCCATATCCCATATATTAAAAAATTGTTTTCAAAGTAACGCATTAAATACTTTCCCTAATAATTAATTACATTTATTGAAGAGTAATTATGTTAGTATTTTCCTATAATTAATTACTTTTCAAAAAATTTTTCCGAACACCGGTTATGGCAAACAATCTGTTGATACTGACCTGGCTTTTTCGTGCTTGTCTGAAAAACACAAATAACATGCTTTTAATTAATCAATGTGTATTTATTTCAAGTTTAAGTGGCTTGGTTTCTTACCTCCTTAGGTTTGACATAGTTGCTGGGGAAGACACCCGTGCGATTACCGGTCGTACCGTTCCACCACTCTCCATTCTTCTTGATCACCAAGACCACATCACCCTCTCTGAATGTTAGATCTGCAGGTTCTGGAGACTCGTATGTGTACAACGCCACATACTCTAGACCGCAAAAGTGATGGAAATCATGAAACCAGCAATCAGGCTATAACTAGAGTATGACTAATGCAACGATAAATGAATTAAGGGTAAGACCATATTGAAGAGTTAAGGACAAGTATTCACCTTCAAGCTGCTGGCTGTCACTCAGGTCCAAAGCATTGGAGGAGGAGCTTTTAATGCTATAGACACATAGACAACCATTAATAGACTTGTTTACTTAAAATACCCTGTCATCAGTGCAAAACAGGCTTTGCACAGCGAAATAAGTGCCAATGTTATCGTCTTGTGCTAGAATTGCACATGTCAAAATTACATCCACACGACCCTGACTCAGATAAGAGGCAGAAAAATGGATGGATGTTATGGCTTAACTAAGCTTTTATGTGCACAACTAAATGAATAAGATGAACAGTTGCCTTACATAGAGGTAATTACAGCTCCCCATTAAATAACAGTGTAGAAACTAAACCCTTTCTTCTAAGGCAAGTTGTGCCTTTGTGTTAATATGTGTGTGTGTGTGTGTGTGTGTAGGTAAGACGTACTCGGAACCCTCCTCTTCACCCAGCAGTGTCACATAGGACTTAGGGAACCAGCCTTGTTCTCGATTGAGCTCTCCTAGCCACCAATTCTCCTGTTTTTCCAGCACTTGTATGACATCGTCTTTATTGAAGTTGAGATGGTTGTCTGTCTTTCCTGTCCAGGAGCACAAAGCCTGTGCCAGCAGGTTCCCTACCACTCGCTGATAGAGAAAAAACAAGAAAATAAATATCTCGGTCAAGCAATACAATAAAATACATCTACCCATCCATTTTCTACTGCTTATCCCTCTCAATACTATTGTATTTGAATCATGTTACGAAAACTGTACAGCATAGCACACGCACGCACGCACACGCACACACACACTTACAGGGGGCCTATGATGATTTCAATCTACATCTAAAATAGTTCATAGAGGTCTAGATTATATGTATTGGATATGTTTGGTATAAAATTTGCCCAAATTTTGCTCCGGTCATATTTATAAACCAATTTGTTAGTCTGTTTGCAAGCTGTCTGTTGTGAAGGTGTTACTAGATTCCAAATAAAACCATGCCCCACCCTCTCCAAAAGTACTATAATTACCTTTTAAACGTAGACTGTTGAAATATATATCTTGAAGTCTATAGCCGCTAGGTTTCTTTTACATGGTCAAAAATAAACGCCATAACAATATAGACATTCACCCGGTCAAAACTGTACGTACACCTGTACATTCTCCTCTAGATAAAAAAGCGGATTTTTGGCACCATTTATGTCACTGCATGTCACACGTTATTAAGCACGTGCCATGATTTCATTAAAAAAATACTTTATCTTACAATTTTTTGTGTTTTCTTATAGCCTGAAGCAGAAGGGGAGGAGCTCCTCCTCTCTCTATGGCTGAGAGCTTGACCGAATGTCCAAATAAGAACATCCACCTCACAGTGATGTCACGTCATAGCCAGACTGAAAACCATGAGAACAGAGGCATCCAAAACTACAACATGCAAGCTTACGCCAAAACGCATGAACCTTATGAGTTGACGCTTTGAAGCTTTTTTTTTTTAACACGAGTATCAAACATTATAACAACATTTATAAGTCAGAAAAGACCAAATTTAAACAGTTGAACAAGTTGAAGGAGTGGAAAGAAGCAGAGCTTAATCGATCCCATCCCTGTCCTATTTTAAGAGCTTGATACGTTATCAGGTACTGTTTGTAATCATTTGAAAGAAAAGTTAAGAAAAGTTATAAAAATGCTATTATTGGAATTCATAGATACACAGAGGGTGAGATAAGTGTTCGCTAATGGTTATCTGGTATTAGTGTTATTGTATTCATTTGTTTCTTTTTTCCTCATCTTGGAACTGTTAGCGAGATTAAGACAAAATGGTTTACATTGCCTCGAGCACTGTATGTCAAACATTTTTCACAAAGTACCACCTCAGAAAACACTTGGCTCTACAAGTACCACCATATTGACCAACATTACAATGCAGTAGCGTAGTAGGCATGAAAATTCATTAAAAACAAGGCAGATGTTTTTTTTAACAAGTATATTCATTTTTGGCCACTGTAACTTTACACAGAATTTGAACAGTAATACTGTGTTTGAATACAGAATTAAGTGATCATTTGGCGTACCACCTGATGGAGCCCATACATCACTAGTGGCACACATACCACAGTTTGAGGTTCACTGGCCTAGAGCAGTGGTTCTCAACCTTTTGTCAGTGATGTACCCCCTGTGAACATTTTTTTACTTCAATTACCCCCTAATCAGAGCAAAACATTTTTGGTTGAAAAAAAAAAGATAAAGCAGTAAAATACAGCACTATGTCATCAGTTTCTGATTTATTAAATTGTATAGAAGTGCAAAATATTGCTCATTTGTAGTCGTAGTGGTTTGTGCAGTCCTTCGAGACATTTGTGATTTGGGGCTATATAAATAAACATTGATTGATTGATTGATAGTGGTCTTTCTTGAACTATTTGGAAAAAAATAACTAAAAATAACTAAAAACTTGTTGAAAAATAAACAAGTGATTACATTATAAATAAAGATTTCTACACATAGAAGTAATCATCTACTTAAAGTCCCCTCTTTGGGGATTGTAATAGAAATCCATTTGGATTCACAAACTTAATTCTAAACATTTCTTCACAAAAAAAGAAATCTTTAACATCGATATTTTTGGAACATGTCCACAAAACACTAGCTTTTTAACACTGAATATTGCATTGTTGCAGTTCTTTTCACAGTTTATGAACTTACATTCATATTTTGTTCAAGTATTATTCAATACATATTAGGGCTGCGAATATTTGGGTGTTCTACGATTCGATTCAATATCAATTCTTGGGGTCGCGATTCGATTATATCTCGATTTTTTCGATTCAACGCGATTCTCGATTCAAAAACGATATTTTTCCGATTCAGAACGATTCTGTATTCATTCAATACATATGATTTCAGTAGGATCTACCCCAGTCTGCTGACATGCTAGCAGAGTACTAGATTTAAAAAAAAAAAAGCTTTTATGATTGTAAAGGACAATGTTTTATCAACTGATTGCAATAATGTAAATTTGTTTTAACTATTAAACAAACCCAAAATACGACTTATTTTATCTTTGTGAAAACATTGGACACAGTGTGTTGTCAAGCTTATGAGACGCGATACAAGTGTAAGCCACTGTGACACTATTGTTCTTTGTTTTATTATTTCTATAAATGTCTGATGATAATGTCAATGAGGGATTTTTAATCACTGCTATGCTAAAATTATAACTAATATTGATACTGTTGTTGATAATGTTCATTTTTGTTTCACTACTTTTGGTTTGTTCTGTGTCGTGTTTGTGCCCCTTTTCAATTGCTCTGTTTATTGCAGTTCTGAGTGTTGCTGGGTCAGGTTTGGTTTTGGAATTGGATTGCATTGTTATGGTACTGCTGTGTATCCTTTTGTTAGATTGATAAAAAAATAAAATAAATAAATAAATAAAATAAAAAATCAATAAAAAAAAAAAAAGAGAATCGAATCTGAATCGCACAACGTGAGAATCGCGATTCGTATTCAAATCGATTTTTCCCACACCCCTAATACATATACCGTATTTCCTTGAACTGCAGCAGGGCATATAGTATGCGCCTGCCTTAAATTACTGCTGGGTCAAACTCGCTTCGCAAAAATAATTAGCACATGCTTAGTATTACCGCCTGGTCAAACTTGTGACGTCACGAGTGACACTTCCCCTGCCATCATTTTCAAAATGGAGGAGGCTGATTTCAATACCGGTAATTTAAAAACGCATAAAGGGAAGAAGATTAAGAGCTATTCAGTAGGATTTAAGGTCCAAGCTTACATCACACACAAATTTTTACTGCATGCCTTTGGTAAGTGCCGGATTGAGAAGAGGTTTTAAAATAATTAGCGAATGCTTACTTTTACCGCATGCCTTTGGTAAGTGCAGGAGTGAGAAGAGGTTTTAAATTAATTAGCGCCCCGGCGGCAATTCAAGGAAATACGGTATTCATAAAGGATTTTTGCATTGTTGCTATTTTTAGAATATTTCTAAAAAATCTCACGTACCCCTCGGCATACCTTCAAGTACCCCCAGGGGTACGCGTACCCCCATTTGAGAACCACTGGCCTAGAGAATGAATGGGAGGATGGGTGAGTGAATGAATGGGCGGGCGGGAGATAATGAGTGAGATCATTATGGTAAGCAGTGGAGAGTAAGCGGTGGTAGGACTGGAAAAACTTCTGCTTCTTCCTACTCCTTTTTGGACTCAATTCAAATTGTGATGATCTATTAATAGCTTGCTTTTGCTTTAATTAAGTTGTTTGTGTGTTTTTAATGTTTCTTAAACTGGCATATGCTTACACAGTGTTTTTGTTATTTTCCTAAACCAGGGTTACCCACATTTTTTCAGCAGGCGAGCTACTTTTCAAATGACCAAGTCGAGGTGATCTACCTCATCTTCGTGTGTGTCAACACACACACACACACACACACACACACACGCACGCACGCACACGCACACATATATATTTTATATTTATATATTGTATTCATATGTAAATATACATATTTCTATAATCAGTTCATTTGTTTATGAAAAATATGTTTTTTGTTAACATGTTAAAAGGTGGTTACTGAAAATACAAGCACGTTTAACACATGCATGATGTTGTAATTGTATGCATGTGTTAAATAAACTCAAACCATAACCATAACATGTAGATTCCTTTCTTTCATGAAGACAAGAATATAAGCCGTTGTATTATCTGATTCTGATGACTCACATTGATTGGAATCAGACAGGATTCACAGTAGTACTAAAAACTTCCACATTTTCTAATTTACATTGTGGAGGAAAAAAAAGTCCTCCTTTCTGTCCAATACCACATGAAAGTGGTTGGTTTATGGCATCTTATTTGTCCAGCTTCCATATTCGTTTTCATACACTTTATAAACTCCGTAAGTTGCTAGCTTCTGTGTGCTATCTTTAGGAGACTCTTATTTTGTTAGCACAGGCAGGATGGAGCAGTACTTTTATTGTGAAAACCGGAACTGTGCGGTTGGTCTTTAGGCTTTTGACGGCATCTAACAAGATCCTCAGGTGCTGCGAATGTCAATCAAGTGACGTCACATTGAAGATTTCTGGTCGCAAATTTTTATGGCCTATTTTTTTAATGCCAGGCTCGCAATCGACTGACACATGGTCCTCAATCGACTGGTAGCTTGTGATTGATGTAATGGGCACCCCTGGTTAAAACCATTCCACACATATAAATACCGTCAATGTTGTGTGTGTGTGTACATAAATGAGGGTTCCAATTATTTCAATGGATAGTGGTTTTCGATTTTGTTTAGTTATTGTCTATTTATTTGTTTTGCGCAAACCAATGTAATAAAAGATAATAAGGAACTAGTTTAATTATTGTGCTGATATTGTTTAAATGTCAATAGCACACCATAAATACATTTTAAATTTGCGGTTAATAGATGTAATCCGTATCAGTAATGATACTGGCCGATCGCACTCACGGATGATCAGTATTAGAATTTGCAGTATAAATTCCTGATCTGAACATCCCTATTTTGAAATAATAACAGACACATAGTATGTCATTTTTAAAACACAAACAATGACATTGTACACATGGTACTAAATGTAAATACAGAATAGTGGTCAGCTTGTCAAATAAATAGAAGGTTTGTTTTCCCCCCCATTGTCTTACCTGTCCCTGTGTGTCAGAGGGGCCGAGGTTTGGGGAGTGTGTTGGGGTGAAGGCAGATTTAGTCGACCCTGCCTTTGCTGCCTCCAGCGCATTGGAGAGCTGCGACTGGATGGGTAATTTTGGAGGAGTTGCAGCAACTGCCGAGTTGGATGCAGACACTCTTTCCACATAGCTCTCTGGGAACCAACCTATCTGACCCAGCCTGCTTCCGTACAACCAGCCCTCCTCCGGCCCAGCTGTCTCATCCACCTGACGGAAGAAGTTTGAACAAAAGTGAAGTGCGGAAATAAAATGGGCTATGATAAAATTTAAAAAAATAATGGTTGTATAGGACTACAAGGTAATCCACCGGACACCATCCAATTGTAATTGTATAGTTCTTCAACAGGTTGAAAAATAAAAAGCGTAAGAAACATTTCACTTCAAAATCAAAGAAAGATACTATTGTATTTTGAAATCCCAGATACTCTTACAAACACGCACATTTTGAACCTGTAGTAGACCTTTAAGATTGAATCATACAAATTCCTAGTCACTTGTAAAGCATATTTGATAGGTACCTCAATGATGTCATCTGCGTTAAAGGTGAGCTCCTCATGGTTACGTGCAGTGAATGGATAGAGCGCCTTGAACGGTGTGAGAGATGCAGACTTCCGGTGTTGCGAGGCCCTGGGTTGCTTGCCTACAGTCACACATCAGGAATAAGAGTTTTAAATTTACGTCCTCTTTGTTTTCATATCAAGCATAACACTACATGCACACAACATAATGCCACACTGAAGCAAAGGGCCATTTTCAAACACCAATTGAGCAATATTTAAAATTGAACTATCTTGCTCACGGGCACCTCAGTAAATGAGCACGCCAGTACTACATTTTCTTACCTTTCCTCTCTTCCAGTCCTTTGAGCAAAGAGTTGAGCTTCCCCTGAATGTCAATCTTGCTTCCTCCACTGTGTGAATGCTGCTCCTTTCTCTTCTTTTCCTCCTCTGCTTTCCTCCTCTCCTCTTCCTCTCTCTTCCTATTCTCTTCTGCTCTTTTTCTCTCCTCTTCACGCCGCCTACTATCATCGTCTTGCTGCCTCTGCTGAAGATTTCTCATTTCATCTTCCCGCCTTCGGTGCTCCAACTCCTGCTGCTGCTCTCTCTTCTTTTTCTCCTCCGCATCTCGGACGGCTGCCTCTGCAGCTCTTTGTCTTCGCCTTTCCTCCGCCTCCTGCTCCCTCTGTCTTATGCGCTCCTCCTCCTGCTCTCTCTGTCTTCTGCGCTCCTCCTCCTGCCTCTTCCTCTCTTCCTCCCGCCTCTGTCGCTCCTCCTCTACTTCTTTCTTTCTCTTCTCCTCCTGTCGGCGGTCCTCCTCCAGCTTCCTCCTCTCTTCCTCCAACTGCCTCCTTTCCTCCTCCAGCTTCCTTCTCTCCTCCTCCTGCCTTCGTCTCTCCGCTTGCCTCTGTCGCTCCTCTTCTTCCCTTTTCTTCCTTTCCGCCTCCTGTTTTGCCCTTAACTCTCGTTCAGCCTCCAACTTGGCCGCCTGGATGAGAGCCTGCCTCTCTTTCTCTTCCTCCTCTCTTTTTTTGGCCTCTCGTTCCTCATGTAGCCTCCTCTGACGCTCCTCTTCATCTTTCCTAAGCTTCTCCTGCCGCTGGCGCTCCTGTTCTAACTTGATACGCCTGCCAATGAGATGCAAAAACACTTAGAAGGATCATACTTCCGATTTAGAAGTTTTTCCACAGAAAACATGTTGGAAAGCGTCACAAACCTTTGAGCTTCTTCCTCCTCCCTAAGCTTCCTTTCCTCCTCTTGCCTTTTCCTCTCTTCTTCTCTCTTACGTCGCTCTTCCTCCTCCTGCTTTCTCCGAACAAGCTCATGCTTTTTGTCTTCCTTAAGGCCTCGCAGTTTCTCAAGTGCAGCCTGCTGCTTCTGCTGGCTCACTCTAAGTTCCTGACATCCACACAAAAAAAACGTTTTATTGAGAAACACGTGACTACCACAGGTTCAGTATACAAAGCAAAGCAAACAAGACGTTCATAGAGGAGAGAAATAAGCTTAAGTTGAGGAGGTAAAAGCCAAGGGACAAATCATATACAAAACTAGAGTGAAGCTAAGATTAGGACAACAAGGAGAATGAAAACCTTAAGCAGGTAGAATAGGTTACGGAGGCAGACCAATAGAGAGATGACAGCCCGAAGCAAAGCATCATTAGCATACACATGCTGTAAAGTTATGAGAGAGATGTGCGAGAGAGACGAAAGATGCAGAAAAAAGGAGAAAGATGCAGAAAAAAGAAACAATGGTTAAATATAGCAAAATATGCGTAAAAAAAAAAAAAAGAAGCAACAAATGACTTGAACAGCCAATCAGAATTGCTATTAAAGTGGGACAACAAGTATTCCCATATCCTATCATTAATCAATTTAGAACTATATCAAAATGAGTGATGTACATGTACACCTATCAAGGTCTGATACTGTATAGCATGAGTCACTGTGACACCTACACAGAGACAGTGAGTCACTGCATCATGTGATTTTTTTTTTAACTAGCTTTTCTGATAGTGCTCTATTCTACCTGCATGCCTCTGTTATACCGGTCCAGCTCTTCCAGTTTGACAGCAGTTTCTTTCTCAAGGGCGTCCAGCTGACCTTTTAGTTTTATGCATGCCCCCTTCCTCTCCGTAACGCTGAGCTTCAGAGTGGATATGGCTGAATCTATATTGAAACACAGTGAGAAGTAAAGAGAAGTTAGTTATATTCCTTCTGCGGCATTGACAGTGCTGTCAACTGAAATTTTACTTAACTACAACTCTTCCCGTTGGCTAATAGTGTAACTAAAATATCAGTTCAAAAGTGTTAAATACCTATTTGTATCCTGCCTAAAAGAAATATTTTAAATAATTGTATTTTTCTGTGGATCTATTTTATTTGTGTAAGTAAAGATATCAGACCAACTCTTTAAACTACTGTTTTTAAAGGGTAGCTTTTGTCGAACCTCATTTAGCTATGAATATGTTAATAAAGAAAAATTGTTGTCAGGCACAATTAGTAAGGATTGTGAGATATAGACAATATAAATTATATAAATTTTGCCAACACTATCGTTACATCGTGATAACGACACATTCGAGCTGTGACCCACAAATTTGACAGCAACAAGCAAAAGGACCACTTCCTCAATGCAATGTAGCATTCTTGCTAACGGGCAAAAGAGCTAACGGCTAGCGTTCCTTGAAACTACAAATCCACTTCTAAGTCAGCAATCCTCACCTCCATTGCGGTGTATAAACTACACTTCTTACATGTACCATTATCACTGGAGGAAGAGAAATAACTAAACATGCTACACAACACACCTTAAGGCAGCGTTTCTCAAAGTGTGGGGCGCGCCCCACTGGTGGGGAATAGAGACATGACAGGTGGGGCGCGAGAAACGGGAGGAAATTTCACTTTTATTTTTTTTATTTTTTTATTCTTAGATTTTTTTTTTACAACCCCGTTTTAAAAACTGTAAATCACTTTGTGATTCTGTCTGTGAAATCCGCTATACAAATTAATGTAAATTACTTATTTTTCCGGTAGACTTTAAATTTCTAGGTAGGAGCGAAAGTTTGACAGACGCAACAGTAACTAATGGGGGCGGAGCTGAGCGGAAAACACTTTTGCGCGGATGGGTAGCAGACTGATGACCACAATTACACAAAATGGATAAATTGGCTTCATATAGAGTTGCGTACAGAATTGCTCAATGCAAAAAAGCACACACAATTGCTGAGCAGCTGATTCTCCCCGCTGCAATAGACATGGTGTCAGTCATGCTTGACGAGACAAGCGCAGCAAAATTAAAAGCTGTCCTACTGTCAAGCGACACAGTTGCGAGACGTATATGCGACATTGCAAGTGATCTTGAGGAACAACTCGTAGACCAGGGGTAGGCAACCGGCGGCTCCGCAGCTGCATGCGACTCTTTGATCACTCTGATGCGGCTCAGCTTGTCACGGCAAGCTCAGCTTGTCATCCTGCTTGTCAAACCTCGGGACACGCCCACGGCCGCGCGCGTCTCCGTCAAAGACATGTGGGTGTCCAAATTAAAGCGCCTGACAGCGGACTTTGAAGATGTTTCACGCCAGAAGGCCGTTCTTGCTCAGAATCACAAATAGTGTGATATTGAAAACCTCCCCAAACCAGACAAACTTGTGTTCGAAACTTGGAACGCTATCCCGGACTTTTATGTGAACATGAAAAAGTATGCACTTGGAGTCCTGTCGATCTTTGGATCCACATACGCATGTGAGCAGGTGTTCTCCAACATGAACTTTATTGAAAACAAGCATCGCACACGCCTCAGATGAGAGTTTATAATCCTGTGCGAAGATAAAGGTGACGTCATACAGCCCCGATGTGGAGACGCTTTGCTCTGTGGTTCAGGAGTAGAAATCACATTGACCACGTATGATAAATATTTTAATTTCCTATAATTTTGCATATATTCACATTTTTTAATTGTTCAGGGAAATATACATTTTACTGCATTTTTAGTTCTCAGTTAGTGAATAATTTAAGTTTGGCTGTTTTTTTTTACATTACTAAAAGGAGGACTTAAATAGACATTAAGTATTTTACTTAACCTTCAACCCGACGTCTTTTTCGGAGTTAAAACGTTTTGTTGCATGCAGACATTTTATTTCATTTTTTCTGCAGTCGTTCATTGATTTCATAAACGTAACCCATCATAGTTAAGTTATACATAGCACAAAGCAAAAAGAAAACTTTATATGCAGTGTTATTTCATTTTTTGTTTAATTGTTTTATTTTATTTTATATTTTAATTTTTTTGTCCTGTCCAGCTTCTCAGGCAAATCATATAGTTGATGTAGATGCCCATATCGGCTTTTCACATTTACTTTACAGAAGAGAAGTGTAGGATACTTATCTTGTTGCCTTATTTAAATTTGACTTTATTAAATGTATTTATATTATCATTTTGTGCAGCAAGGGATAGAAAGAGAAAAAAATTAAGACAGAGAGGGAAATTGTGGGGATTAGAGGGGGATTAGACAGTGTTATTTCATTTTAAATTTCAAAAGAATTTTGTGGCTCCCATTGTTTTCTTTAATTTGTAAAACGGGTCAAAATGGCTCTTTGAGTGGTAAAGGTTGCCGACCCCTGTCGTAGACAAATTAAAATAAAGTCGTTTTCCTTTACAAGTGGACGAAGCTACTGACAGCAATAAAGACTGCCTGTTCATCGCATACATCCGCTTTGTGAATGGCAAATCACTGTGCGCGGATTTACTGTTTTGCAAATACATAAAAAATATAGCCACTGCTGATGAGCTGGTCAAGATAATGGACAGTTTCCTCAAAGAACACAACCTTAAATGGGAAAACTGTATGGGCCTTTGCTCCGATCGCGCACAGACCATGGCAGGGTCAAGAAACGGGCAGCAGGCTCTAATAAAGAGGGTTGCGCCAAATGCGCATTGGACACACTGTGTCATTCACCGGGAAGCACTCGCGTCAAGACAGCTCAGCCCCGAACTCAATGAGGTTTTAACAGATATTGTGAGCGCGGTAAATTTTATCAAAACACGAAAAAGGGGCACTTTTAATGTATTTATTATTGAACTTGATGCAAGTTATTTGATTTATTATTGAACTTGATGCAAGTTATTTGATTTATTATTGAACTTGATGCAAGTTATAACACTTTTATTTGATTTATTATTGAACTTGATGCAAGTTATAACACTATTGTTTTATTTATTATTGAACTTGATGAAAGTTATTTTATTTATTATTGAACTTGATGCAAGTTATACCACAGCTGCACAGTTATTTTATTTATTATTGAACTTGATTTTATTTTATGTTATTTAGTTTGAAGGTATACAACTTGATGTTACTTGATGTTCAATACATTTGAAAATGTTAAACTTGGCATTAGCGATCTGTTGGGGCGATGGGGGCAGGTGGGTCTTGAAAACTCCCCCTTGTCCAAAGTGGGGGATGACAAAAAAAGTTTGAGAACCACTGCCTTAAGGGGATATGCGAACAGCAAGCTAAAGTAAACAAGGTGGGTATAATGATATAATTATCGACAGTAACCATACCAACTTTAGTCTCAGTTTATGGTCAATGCTACAGTGGTTACGCTGTGCAGCCTGTAACGTTCCTTGAAAGTACAAATCCACTTCTAAGTCAGCAATCCTCATCTCCATTGCGGTGTATAAACTACACTTCTTACAAGTACCATTATCACTGGAGGAAGAGAAATAACTAAACATGCTACACAACACACCAAAAGGGGATATGCGAACAGCAGGCTAAAGTAAACAAGGTGGGTATAATGATATAATTATCGACAGTAACCATACCAAGTTTAGACTCAGTTTATGGTCAATACTACAGTGGTTAAATTGATATTAGTTACAACCAAAACAATTGTTTTTACTTTTCTTACTGTTTACAAATTATGCAAGTAAATCCCTGGACACAGGAGAATTTTAAGGGCAAAAGCCAAAACAGTTAAATCCGAGCTAATAATAGGCAAATAATTTAATATGTAATTGATATTGTTACATACTATACTGTGTTTTTGTCTGATTGTAATTGTGATAAAAAATGTATTTAACGATCCTATGAATTTGAAGTACAAATATCACCATTGGTTTGATCAATACTGCTCCTGTAACTACTTAATATTGGATTTGTACCCAGATTTGTAATGTAAACCAAAACAAAAAATATCAAACAACAAAAGTATTACATTTTAACAGAAGTGAAGATAGAACCATGTTACAATAAAAAGTAACTAGATATTAGCAATAAATTATCAAGTAATAATTGTTTTGAGTAAATAATAAAACCGGAAATTACGCAATATGTTAGCGCATACTTCAGCAGCCGTTTTGAACATTTTTTATTATCATTAAATACCAAATAATGTATTGCAGGAGGCTGCAATGTATATTGATTTTAAGCCTTATTTCCCATACCTAGTAAGGATTATTGCAAAAATATCATCAATATCTATCTGAAATGGGCTAGCCTAGCGCTGCACTGCATGACTTGCCAATACTAACCAGGCATGCCATTCAGTGATATTCTTTGGAGTTTCTCTGTCAGCTTCTTCTGTTCTGGTGTCAAATGGGACAACTTCCTTTGGTATTCCTGATAAAGAGTGAATGCAAATAATAGTTTTCAAACCTGTTGATGTACTATCAAAAACAGTATATTACAAAACAGACAAAGACTTGAACCTCTATCTGTTTTTGCAGGTTTTTCATGTCCTGTTGGCGTGCATCTTTCCTTTGAATGATCAGGTCCAGCTCAGTCTTAGGAAGCTTCTTCTTGTTTTGGATGTCACGCAGTTGGTCGGAAATCTGTTGATGTTTGTTACCCTGCAGACAAAGAGAGAGATTGAGCTAAAACCTGATTAAATATGTGATATTTCTGCAGTGAATCCCCACTAACCACAGACTCCAACTCCATCTCTAGATTTCTCTTTTTGGCTTTGAGTTGGACGATGTCATCCTGCTCTTTTTGTCTCTTTATTTGAAGTTCCCCCCGCTTTCTCCTTTCCCATTCCTCCTTCCTCTGACGCTCAAGCTCCCGCTGTGCAGCCTGTAGAGAATCCACATAGTATGATAGCTCAGTGACACAACAGTACACACTTGAGCATTTTGCATGAGAAGAGCTCATTCCAAGATCTGCAACATGACCATGCTTACCTCTTTTCTCTCGATTTCTCTAAGACGCTCTTCTTCTTTCTGTCTCTCCAGTTCCCTCTGGCGCTCCAGCCGCTTCTCTTCCTCTATCCTTCTTCTCTCCTCCACCTCACGGGCCTCCTTCTCCCTACGCTCTTGCTCCTCTCTCGCCTTTTGAGCTTGCCTTTCCTGTTCCTTCCTCTCCGCCTCCTGTAGTGCCAGTCGTCTCTTCTCCAGTTCTGCGTTCCCACGCTCCAAGTTGGCTTTGAATTTATCCTCAAAGGATACTGAATGGAGACAGGTACACAACTTTAGTGTATTGCAGTTATTAGTCATATTTACATTCCATTTGAGCAAATTTCTAACCCAAACATATAAAGACTATTCCTTGTGGTTTAGAATGCTCAGTAAGACAAAAAGCAACAAAAAATGACAACTAACTGTTGCTCCGGGTTTTCTGTGGGGCTTCGATGTCCAAATCATCAGCCAGAGCTGCATACAGAGGGGCACTGGATCCATTCACAGCACCCCTGAAACAAAAGACGACATCATTCAAGCCGGCAAATGAATAACCTCACAGTCTGATTTAGTTTTATTAGGAGTGTACACATTTTTTTAAGGAGGGCATCATTCAGAAAAAAAAAATGCTGTTGGTCACTTTGATACATTTTTTGCAGAAAAAGATATTGCAATCCAATGTCGGTCAATGATAAGCCAGTGTTCGCAAACTTTTTTTTAACCAAGTACCCCTTAGAGAACACCACCAAAATGACAACTTTAAAATACAGTAGCATAATAGGCCTAAGTATTCATTAAAAGAAAGTAGAAGTTTACTTTAACAAGTATAAATATTTTGGCCACTGAAACATTACACAGTTTGAACAGGAACACTGTTTGAATATTGGAAAATAAAACACTGTACTTAAATAATGAATCAACTTTTCGGCGTGCCACTAGATTGAGCCCGCGTGGTACAACAGAATCACTTCGGAGCAATTTTAAACAATACATCTTAACTGTATGTTATGGGTATCAAAGCAAATTAGCATAACTTCCAATAATATATTTTATTAAAAATGTATTTTTAGAATATGCGGAGGACAAATAAAAAACAATGGGGGATGGCTAAAAACGTCCCCTTGGGTCACACTTTGTACACCACTGTAGTATCTCTTCAGTGTTCTCACTCACTTTTAGTATCACACTGCTTCACTCACCTGTGTGTGGGTGGCATCAGCTCAGTTGGCAGCGTTGGTGGCAGTGTTTGTCCACTCTTGGCTACATCCACCAGGTGCATGGCTAGGATGAACTCCTCGGCAGTTAGCTTGCCGTCCTTGTCCACATCAGCCAAATTCCTAGGAAAGAGGTTAATTATCTATGATAAATATTTGTTCACTTTATTAACATCCTCTGCTCTACTGCAGTAGTTATTCACAAGGTAATATGATAAATTGATAAGAAGTTGGTTGCTTTGGATAAGGCTTTTAGTTGTGGAACAGTACTTGCTTGTTATCACTGGCAATTGTAAACAAAACATTCCATAGCATTATCAATACTCGTCAGAAGTGAGAATAACTTCTTATTGCAGATAACAAATTACAAAAACTTGGCATTTGAAAAAGGAAATATTATAAACATGTTGAATGTTGGCAGAGGGGTTAGTGCGTCTGCCTCACAATACGAAGGTCCTGCAGTCCTGGGTTCAAATCCAGGCTCGGGATCTTTCTGTGTGGAGTTTGCATGTTCTCCCCGTGACTGCGTGGGTTCCCTCCGGGTACTCCGGCTTCCTCCCACTTCCAAAGACATGCACCTGGGGATAGGTTGATTGGCAACACTAAATTGGCCCTAGTGTGTGAATGTGAGTGTGAATGTTGTCTGTCTATCTGTGTTGGCCCTGCGATGAGTTGGCGACTTGTCCAGGGTGTACCCCGCCTTCCGCCCGATTGTAGCTAAGATAGGCGCCAGCGCCCCCCGCGACCCCGAAAGGGAATAAGCGGTAGAAAGTGGGTGGATGTTGAATGTTTGCTTTCACACACAACATAATTATTTGGCATGCACTTTTACTCCTAAATACACTGACTATAGTCACTAATATGATCTTACCAGATGGTGGCCAGCTGGGTCTGACTCAACATTGTGGTTGCCATTGCACTTCTCACCTGCTGACCTGTAGACAAATAAAATTAGTTGGGTTTTTTTTTGTTTTGTTTTTTAACATATATGAGAATGACAGTATGCAACAGATGTGTGGGTGTGGAGAAAGAAGAATGAGTTGGAAAGGGTGTGTGTTTGTGTGTGTCAGTGATGGAGGATTTATGAGAATGCAGGATTTATGAGAATGCAGGATTTCCCACTAATTCATTTATTTGTGGCGGCCCGCCACGAAAGAATTACGGCCGCCACAAAAAAATAAAAAAAATAAAAAATGTTTTTTTTTTTATTTATATATATTTTTTTTCGGCTTTTGACTTGCTCGACCGCTCATAAAAGCAATGGGACTCTGTCTGTGAATGGAGCTTGTAGTTATATATTAAATAAATATGTAAATATTTTATAAATATGTATATAAATAATATATAAATATATTCCAACTCCGCGTTCTTCTTGGTCATCGCTTCATTCACTTTAATGGGTATATAAGGTAGCTGCATTTTAGTCAGAGTAATAATGACTGCCCTGCAAGATAAGCTTATGTGTCTGTGCCTATTCTCTAACTCATTATAGCAAGGCTATTTGAGGAAAACAGGTCTGACAAGGCTCGCGAGGACACACACTCATATGCGCACACGCCCACACACGCATTTTGCTTAGAGTTAGCCAAAGGCTTGACACAATTGAAATTACAAAAAAGGGAAAATGAGAGGGAGGGAAATGTAATGAAATCCGCCCGAAAATCCACGACTGCATGCCAAGCATATTTGGGTTTTGTATGACCTGAACACAGTGTGCAAGTGCACACACAGAAACACATACATCATACCAGTGAGGTATCCAGTCATCAGTGTGTCCAAGCTGTTGAACTGTTGCCTGTATTTGAGTCTGGTTGTGTGTGGCACACCCCAGTCCCCAAATGCAATTTGGGAGCTCAATGAGGAGGGTGTCAATGATGAGCTGCAACAAGCACACATGCACACGCACACACAAAAGAGAAGAGAAAACACAAAATGTTAATTGCAGCAATCTACTGGGGCTCAGTCCTCATCAGCTTCAACTCAATATAGGTATACTATAATTGTATGTTTTTTTGTGTACACATACGCTACCTGGATGCAAGTATAGAAGCATAGGGGGATGTAGATGAAGGTAGACCTAAAAACATGCATTTAGTTAAATTCTAGAACCATTGTTAAGATATAAACTATATCAACAAAAGCATTACAACACCTGGATATTACACAAAGAACTGGAGCAAAAAGTTTGCAGTGGGATGTGGGCTTTTTTGCCCATTTATCAGGAATCAAGTACAAACGGAACAGAAGGTTCTTGACTTCCACATAGTTACTTTTATGACAAAAAAAACAGAGTCATAAATGAATGATTTTGTTGTATTGTAAACTACCATACAATCTCTAATCAATTTTCTGGGAGGTTTCTTTATAGTCCACTAGTGGGTGGTCTATAAAAGCAGATAATCAGGGTCTGTGATTAAAGCTGGGTCAGAAAACATTTGCATTACCAGCTGTGGCTGTAGGCAGCCTACTGATGGGTTTTTACTAACTCCTGAAGACAGCAATAACTGTAGTGGAGGGATAATAAAAAGTTGGTTACATTACTCAGCTTTTGGGATGCATGTTTCAATCAATAGCTGTATTAATACCAACTGATAAGTTTGTTTCAACTGCTATTATAAATTTGGGTGTGCACCCTTGGTGTTGAGCAATATACGGTGTTTGTTATTATAAATTGTTAATAAATTTTCACATGCACTACAAATCATTACTGAAATAAAAAAATAACAGTTATTATATGGTTTATAAAGAGTTTTAAAAAGTCTTAAATAACAGCCACACTTAATTTATTTGTGGTTTAGGTAAATAAATTCCTAAATGAATGAATAGTATGTACAGTACCAGTTGCCAAAGCGCCAGTTGGTATTGGCTGGAAAAGTCCCATAGTGCCGTTTGGGAGACTGGTCATCGGGGTTCTGGCAAGTGTGGAGCCAATTACTGGGCTCTGGCCTGGTGCTGTTGGAATCATAGGAGTTAGTCCTGGGGTTGCTATGTCGATAGGTATCAACATTGCAGGGTTCTTACCAGACATCATGGACATGTGAAGCAAAGATCCCATCCCTAAAATATAAACATATGGCGGATTAATTGATACAACTACATGGTTCAGAATTTGAGTGTAACCTATGGAAAGTACCATAGGTGAGCTTGGGAGCACTGAGGTTTGGAGCAGGCACAGGAGGCTGCTTCATGATAATGGGCAGCACTGATGGAAGCGGCGTTCCTTGGAGTTTGAGCTTTACGAGCTTCATCGCGATGGAAAATTCCAACCTGTCCATCTTCCCATCTTTGTTCAGGTCAGCCAGAGCCCTAAGCGGTGACAGGAGTGAGGGAACAAAGTTGTCGGCGAAGAATAGTTCCAGAGTCAGCGGACGTGCATAGGCAAAAGAGAGTGTATTTCTCACCATATCTCAGCCAGGACTGAAGCAGGCAGTCCTGACTGGAGAAAAAACTTCCTTGCCTGCTCACCTAAAGATAGATGGAAAAAAATCATAGCTATTGGATGCAGAAGCCCAAAATATATTGAAGAAAAGTGCTGCACGACAGTCTTATCAAACAAGCTGAGGTAATACATGATGATAAAATTGGCGTTGGTAGGAGGTCTCTCGGATATGGATGTGCAATATTGTATGTACCTGAAACATAACCCAATGATGGGTAGAGGGTGTCAAACATCTGGTCATGCTTGACCCTTTCCTCTGGAGTGACAGCCCACACACTGACACCACCTGCAACATACACATGTGAATAAGTGAGTCAGTCAGACTTACACACACAGTTATTGTAATCATATTAGTTTTCATCTTAACAAAAACAATTTGGAAAAAAAGGATGATTTTGATATACAGATATCAGTAGAAAAAACATTTAAATTAGATAGTAATGAGTGATATCTTGAAATATGGGATCATAATATATATTCGTTTCAACTATTTAATGAACCTAAAATAGGACTTTTTCTTGTTTGTGATGAATAATGGCTTTAATGTGATTGTCCACCTTATGAGATACCATGCAAGTGCAAGCCACTGTGACTGTGACTGTTATGATTTTTTTTTATTAATGGCTGTGATGGTGATGGTGATGGTGATGGAAATGAGCGATAACAATAATCCCATCCATCCATTTTTCTACCGCTTGTCCCGTACAAAAATGTTTCTATAATTTTGTTTGTCAATTATTGTTTTTAAATCACTACTATTGATGTTGTTATTAATAAGTGTTTTTATTTTTTACTGATTCTTTGTTATTATTGTATGTCTTCCTAACTGCTGTGTACATTTATACTCTAAGTATTCCAAAGCTGTCATCACCAGCTGATTTGTTTGTTCTTCTGTCGTTCTTTAAATGTTTATGTACTAGACATGTTAAGCTAATTTCTTCAGTAAGTCTTGTTAAAAAAAATCAAGCCACACTGGTGATAATTATTGTACGGAGCAAAACCTTAGTATGAGCAAAGCAAACAGACAACACACTTGGCCCCAAAGGGAGATGGGACACAAACATCAGAGACAAGAGAAATTCCCAAAGATTGTCTTGGTGATTGAGTGGTGTTTGGCATGCAGACCTCACGGATATTAACTTTGTTGTAAAGACAAAGAAGTGCCAAATTTTTTCTTGAAGTAACACATTAGTGTACAAAACCCAGAACATGAACAGTTGTTACTGTTTTAGTCCTGCAACTGAATATTGTGACTTTTGTCCTGCACAAAAAGGGATAACTTATTATCATGTAGCCATCTGTGACAACTTAAAGAAGAGTCTATTTAACCACACATACACAGAGAATTTATACCAACAAGAAAATATCTTACCATTCATACTTGTATGTGGTGGGGACCAAGCGAGGGGTTGAACTCCAGATGGTGTCTTCAGCTACTGCTTGCAGCCATCTGCAAAACACACAGAGGCAGGCCCAGTCATCAGTTAGCACTGCAACAAGAACAGCACAGCACAGCGCTGGCAAAGCGAGCAAGCGAGGCAGGCAGGCAGGCAGGAAACAGGAGGGAGGTTTTGGTCAGTCAGCAGAGTCTAACAGGGCTTCTCCTGTTCCCCTCAGGCAGTGCTTCTCTGGCCACATCCCAAACACTTTAAAGCACACAGCTGGTGGCTCCAACACTGTTCATAGTCTGTCTTTATTGATACCCAAGAGATGGCATACATTTTCTGTACATGTACATGGCTGTAATAAGCTGAACACGGTCCAGCAGGTCCTCATCAGTGTCACGACTGACAGGTTAAATTGCCATTTGTGTATTTTTTTCTGGAACAACACTCTTATGAGGCTACTGAATACTTTGAGTACTATGCACTGACTGACAATCAAGATTATGCAACATTCTTTGTATGAATGCTTTGTATGAACATAATTTAACATGAATGGTTTTGAAATGAGTCAATAGCCAATACAAGCAAAGTGAGCAAGTGTAACCCGCCTAGTACAGCCCATGCAGTCCCGCCCTGAGCTCAAGTCTAGGTGCTCTGAATAAGTGTGAGAGTGCAAGGCATCGAGCTAAAAGTCTAAATTGGTAACTCGATGTCGAGTGCGAACTTTAATCCCTCGGGGAATGAGGTCTACAAACATACAATTGCACAGCCCCACTTTCTAGGCTCTGTTACACAAGTAAACTGCTGATGGTGATCGCTAGAAAGTCTAAAATAAGCCTCAAGTCAAACGCTATGAGGTAATGATACGATAGGAAATTTGACAACCATTTTCTGGAAAAATGTCCCAAAAATTGTACACTGCAAGCCTTAGTTATAGGAGTCCTATTCTGCAAAATCCAACTTTTCTTACCAGTTGGTCCGCGGTTGTATTTATTTGGGATTCGCATAAGTCCTGAAAAATCAAAATCAAACCATGTAGGCATGACAATCTTGCCTTTTTCTAAACTTGCTATAAATGAGTCGTTTGGAACTTGAGATTTTTGCCTTAGCTACGTCAGTGGATATCTCAATATATCATAGAGATTTACCCGAAGAGCTTTGTGCGAGTCTGCCATTCTTATTCAGTTGTAGTCAATTTCCTTCTTTTTCTCTATCCTGTTGTTGTGGGGCAGACTGGCTTATACATTTACATGCATGCTCCTCTGTTTCCATTTCTTACAATACAGTATATTTGTATAGTAATATATGGTAGCGCTGAAAACTACAACATTGCATTGGCACGTAAATAAGGACGCCCACAAAACGAGGCGTTCTGATAGTCAGAAAGCTGCTTGAAGATTGTGTGTAAAACAAAATGTATGCAACATTTTGACCAAAGCACCACCATTACATGTTTTAATGTAATAAGTCAATGTTATTTAGTAAGCGATTTTCACAGATAAAAATCACAAAGGCCTGAACAAAACATACGTGAATTAAAACAAAAATTACATTTAAACAAGGGCAATATCATAAAAAGGATACATTTAAAAAAAAAAAGTCAATTAACTAAAAGCTTTTCTGAAAAGCAAGGTCTTCAATTGTTATTTATAAGAGTCAATAAAGTCAAGCTCACAGGGAGCTACAGCCTGTAATGCCAGGTCTCCCCGGGTTTTGAAATAAGTTTTCGGGATCTTTGGGAGACCTTAGTCTGAAGACCAAAGGCTGCGCCCTAAAGAGTAGAGGCACAACAAATCAGCAATATACTGGAGGCCCCACACAAAGTCAGGACTAAAATTTTCTACTCAATGCGAAATTTGACTGGAAACCAATGAAGACTTTATAAAATGAGGGTAATGTGGGCTTTTCTGGGTCTGGCAGCCGCATTCTGTACAGTCTGAAGTGTATTTAGTGTTGCTTGTTAAAACGTTAAAACAAGTCAAAACAGAATTACAATAGTCAATGCGAGGCGAGATAAACGTGTTAATGATAATTTTGAGATCTGATTTTAACAACAAATTTCTCATTTGAGAGATATTTCTCAGGTGATAAGAGTTTTTGATCAGTTGACTACAGTGACCCTCCAAAGACATTGACTGATCAAAAACAACCCCAAAATTTCTGAGGCTGGTTTTAACAGATGCAACCAGAGCACCATGGGAGTTCTTGATTAGTGGGGTCTTTTTTATCAGGAGTAATGATTATGGTTTCTGTTTTGATCTCTGATAAAAAGTGAAACTCTGAATCATTGAAACAGCCCATCCATTTTTCCATCCATTTTCTACCGCTTATTCCCTTTCGGGGTCGCGGGGGGCGCTGGCGCCTATCTCAGCTACAATCGGGCAGAAGGCGGGGTACACCCTGGACAAGTCGCCACCTCATCACAGGGCCAACACAGATAGACAGACAACATTCACACTCACATTCACACACTAGGGCCAATTTTAGTGTTGCCAATCAACCTATCCCCAGGTGCATGTCTTTGGAAGTGGGAGGAAGCCGGAGTACCCGGAGGGAACCCACGCATTCACGGGGAGAACATGCAAACTCCACACAGAAAGATCTCGAGCCTGGATTCGAACCCAGGACTGCAGGACCTTCGTATTGTGAGGCAGACGTACTAACCCCTCTGCCACCGTGAAGCATTGAAACAGCAATACAGTTAATACAATACAGTTTTTTTTTTTTTTACGATCATGTCTATGCAAATTATATTTAACTGCATTGAAACAGCAATACAGTTAAATATAATTTGCATAGACATGATCGTAAAAAACTATTTCAAAACCACAGATCAACCTGACCAAGAGGCATCAGGTAAAACAAAAATATAACAGGTCCCAGAACAGAGCCCTGGGCAACTCCAAATGACAGGTTTGACACATTGGACATCACATAATTAAAACAAACATTAAACATTCTTCTATTTATATAAGAAGTAACCCTAAGAGTACAGCCCAAGAAAACTCAATCTCAGATTTGATTAGATTAATAAGTATACTGTTATCCACAGTATCAAAGGCAGATGTCAAATTGAACAAAACCAAAACTGTGCAGCGACCAAAGTTAGCAGCCATCATCACGTTGCCGGAAACTTTCAGAAGAGCAGTTACGGTGGAGTGAATCGACCTATGGTCAGATTGATATTTATGATAAAAATCTTGCTGTTTCAAAAATGAGATTAGCTGCTCAGCTACCACTTTATCCATGAATTTTGACATGAAGGGAAGCTTTGATATGGGCTGGTAATTTACAGGCTCCACCCGATCAAGATAAGGCTTTTTAGAAATGGGGTTCACCCCAGCATCTATAAAAAAGCTGGGGACTGAGCGAGACAGAAGTGAAAGGTTTATCAGTTTTACCACCTAAGGACGACAACATTAAAACAAACATCAAAATCATTTAAGAGGAGTGGAGTAGGAACAACATCCAAATTAAGGGCTTGATGTGGGTTTCATCTTGCCCACTAAAACCTGAACATCCTGTAGGCTGACAGGAGTGAAGGAAGACCATGAGCACACAGGAGCTGATGTAGTGTACAAGCTATCCAAGAGAGGACGGATACTGGCCGTAATGTGTAGCACTTTGTTTACAAAAAAGTCCAAAAACCTATTAGTCATCCTGAGTATACACAGGCACACGGGAAGGAGTGCAACAAGATTTTCAATATTGTCAAATCAGACTTTAGTGTTTTTCCTATTGTGCAAAACAAGATGTGAAAAGAAAGCTGAGCAAGTACCTTGTATCATTTAAATTTAGCTCCATTATCATTTCTTTAAAACAGAGTCTATGTACTAAAATTGTGGCTTTCCACACACGCTCCACTTACTGTCAGTTTTTCCTATAGCTAAAAATGGTGTAATTCATCCATGGACAACATTTTTTAAGAGAGTCAAGAGTGTTTTTAGCTGATGCTACTGTGTTCCAAAAAGTCAGACAATGGTGATTGAAAGTTGCCATAAATGTGTCAACATCATCACAGCCAGCAAAGGTTGTTGGGTAAAAAGAGGCATAAAACCCACTGATTGCAGATTCATGTTTCTTCACATTGGAAGTAGTCTGTGCCAGTGTGAACAACAGATTGAATCAAAAACAATAGTGGTTGCTTATTTGAAGATCTTCAATACTTGATTGGTCAATTTTTACTCCAAAAGAAAAGACCAAAACAAAAGTATGACATTTTGTATGAGTAGAACCCGACATACCATGTACAAAGTGAAAGGAGTCCAGTCTGGATTGTATTTTTTACTCATCCTTCCCCAGCGTTTACCTTTTTCCCATCTTTTACGGGGCGCCTTATGGGGACCCATCAGCGTTCTTGTTCTGTAACCCTGTACACTGTTTGTTTTTCTAATCTTGAACAGGTTTGTGTTGAAAACAAAGTTTCGTTGTACTGCAATGACAATAAAAACCTATCCTATCCTATCTTAAGAGATACCAGCTCAGCTTCAAAGGGGCAAGAGGAGTTTTCAAAATTGAGATTAAAATCACCAATAAATGTTACACTCCAGTTTAACAATAGATCACATAAACTCGGTAACAATGTAGAAAAAAGCATCATAACATGACTCTTTTAAGAATGGCTGTGTAAGAGTTTTTTTCTTATAGTTTTTTCTGTACAATACAGAATTCTCAAAAAGTACAGTTTGAGTTGCTACAGTATGTAAACAAATACAGTACAGCCAATTTAGCAAGCAGGAGTTTTGGCGAGCAAAATGCAAAGTACAGTACTAGGGCTGCAAATCTTTGGGTGTCCCACGATTCGATTTAATATCGATTCTTGGGGTCACGAGTCGATAATATATCGATTTTTTCGATTCAATACGATTTCTCGATTCAAAAACGATATTTTTCCGATTCAAAACGATTCTGTATTCATTCAATACATAGGATTTCAGCAGGATCTACCCCAGTCTGCTGACATGCTAGCAGAGTAGTAGTTTTTAAAAAAAAAAGCTTTTGTAAATGTAAAGGACAATGTTTTATCTACTGATTGCAATAATGTAAATTTGTTTTAACTATTAAATGAACCAAACATATGACTTATTTTATCTTTGTGAAAATATTGGACACAGTGTGTTGTCAAGCTTATGAGATGCGATGCAAGTGTAAGCCACTGTGACACTATTGTTCTTTTATGAATTTTTTTATAAATGTCAAATGATAATGTAAATGAGGGATTTTTAGTCACTGCCATGCTGAAATTATAACTAATATTGATACTGTTGTTGATAATATTCATTTTTGTTTCACTACTTTTGGTTTGTTCTGTGTCGTGTTTGTGTCTCCTCAATTGCTCTGTTTATTGCAGTTCTGAGTGTTGCTGGGTCAGGTTTGGTTTTGGAATTGGATTGCTTTGTTATGGTATTCCTGTGTAGTGGTTTGTTGGATTGATTAAAAAAAAAAAAAAAATCGATTTAAATAAAAAAAAAAAAAGAGAATCGATTCTGAATCGCACAACGTATTTGATTAGATTCGTATTAGAATCAATTTTTCCCCACACCCCTAGTAAATACCATCGCTGGAAAACCCTTTTCATTCACTTAAGTCATATGACCACTTTGTTTTTCCAGTGAAATACATAAACGGACAATGACAAGGGTAGCACGAAGGGAAAAGAAAACAGGAAAGCATAATCCCGACGTTCAGGCGATTTAGTTATTTTGTTAGGTTTTGTTTTGTTTGTCTTCTTAAAATTTATTTGCCAACAGATTGCAGTTTGTTAAGTTAAAATATTAAAGCGGTTTTAACAAAAGCTAAATGAATTAAATTGTGATATTAAAACCAAGAATGGAATGATGATTGTGGGTGGCGTTACACCCCAGGTTGAGAATATCACTTAAAACATTGATAACATAGTTCATAAAGGTTTCATGGTGTCGACAGTTTTGATCCTGGAACCAAATATTTCTATTTTCCAACATCTGTCATGGAATTTTTCTTTTACAATAAAACCATAATACTTTGTCCACAATAACACTCTCAACACAACAAGTCTGCATAATGAAAACATTATGAGAAAATAGACTAACAATAAAGACATGCAGCAATTTATTTTAAGTAAGTACTCAACTAATTACATACAGTAAACACAGCTTGCTTGGAAATAAAGTTTTTCAGTACAAACTATATATTAATTTGGCATTAAAAATTGATGAAGTTATCCAAATGTGACTCCAAACGCCTTGCTTGTATCAACGGCTTCCACACTGAGCACCTGCTACCTCCATCAGCCAGTAAGACTCCAATGATGAAGTCAAGTCAAAGGGAAAAAAAATCGGAGACACATTCCAGAATTTTTACTCAACGCTTCCTTCCTGGCAATAGGAATCAAGCATTTCCTCATCAAAAGTCAGCTGACAGGAAGCGATCATGAATTTTGGCAGAAGACCAACTTGGATGTAACACAGCAATCTGAAGAGAAAAGGTTTGAAATGGGACAGCACAAGAAATAAAACCTATTCTAGTTATTTTAGGATGTAAAGACACATGGTTTTGTTTGGGTGGACAAAAACCATTACAACAAGAGTGGGAGTGTGTAGCTGGACTGAGATGAGTGCTCAACTGATGCTCATAAGTGTAGAACAACAAGACACGACTAATCTACTGCCTGCCTGCCATCTGTTGCTCTCCATTTTCCACAAATATCCTTTTGGGTCAAGTCTCCTTTAGTCTCAAGTTACATTTCTTCTTCTCTTTGATTTCTCACTTGTCAATATATGTGTATACATTGTACAATTGCTGAAGTGTACATAATTGAGTTGATATACCACATTGGCTGCTTTTGTACCCACAAACAAAACATAAATTCTACTTACCGGTAAGTCTTTTTAAGGCCTTTAAAAAACAAAAACATGCTGCTACATTGATGCCAATAAAATGTCAGATACAGTACATACAATATAATAATACAAAAACATGTTTACACAAAGGATTTAGAAATATGTAACATGATCTAAAGTGAATCAATTTGTCATTGTCCTAATCACGGTAGTAGGTCATTTACAAAATATAATTTGCTGCAATTAGAAAAAAACAATGTTGGTTTAAGCTTAACAGTATTTTAACAGTGAAATGACTTATTTTTTGTGTGTTTAAAATGCTTCTGTACAGCATAATGTACACTTACTGCACTGTTACTGTGTCCTTACATTACTTTTTATTGTTCTCATCTCTGCGAATAGGCCATCGGCAATGACAACCATTTGGTGCATGCATTACGTATTTCATTTAAAAGGAATGGGGGAATGACATTGTCCACTACTACTGACCAGACATGCACGTTACAGTGGATTTTTCACAAGTTGAATGTGTTTTGTCAATGTTAACACACCTGAACTTTTTGCTTTTTACTTTTGTTGCCCTGGAAATGTACCAATACCAGCCATTTGGATCCAGATCTTTAGCCAATTTTAGTAGTTGTACTCATAACAAACATACAATATATAAATACAAACTAGGAATGATACAATATGAAAATTTCATATCACGGTTATTGTAACCAAAATGATTACGGTTATAATTTTTTTTATCGCAATACTGCTGAATGTGGTCAAAAAGAATGAAATCACACAATGAAATCTTAGATTTTTTTTAAAAAACAAAAATAAATAGACCCACTGTTGGAAAGACCACTATTTTTCATGTTTTGTGTTTCTTATGCATCACTGATGAGTGTTCTGGCGGGCGTTGTTGCGTCCTACTCTGTTCATTCAGTGTTCTGTTTGTGTTGTGTTGTGTTTGCTCAGTTCTCGTGTTATCTTTTACCCTGCCCATTGTACAGCACTTTGGCTACCCCTGTGGTAAATTTTAAATGTGCTCTATAAATAAAGTTCATTTGATTTGATTTGAACGCAGTGTAAACACACTTCCTTGTCATTATCCTCCACATATATTTAAGCTAGTGTTTATCAAAGTGCGGCTATCAATCACAATTTTTTTAAAGTTTTCAATTAAAACGATAAAACTAACCGTCAAGAGTTTTACTACGGTTATCATTTATACTGTTCATCGTTACATCCCTAATAACATGCTAAGCAATCACCATCCTAAATTGGACCAGCATTAGAGTCTGGATTAAAATCAAACTTTGATATTTAATATACATTTTTACCCATATATTACTGAGAATCATAACCTAATCTCTTTCATAGCAATTCATCCAAAACGTCTTATTTATGTTAGTAACAAATTATGTTCCCAGAGATGAGACATAACCTCCTTCATTGCAAAAGCTAACAAAAACGGTCTTAGAGCACAGACAAACTATTGTAATTTGGATTATTACGTCATTGAGATTCAAGTCACTTCGTATCGATTTACTTTAAAAACAAAACAATATATTTTGTCAACCAAAATTTACAGGAGGCACAATTTTGCCCATCATTCACGTCTTTCTATTTTCTGTGCATTCTAAATAGTGAAAAACTGCTACCAGGAGGCTGCTAACCATACAGGTAAATATTCCCTAAACAGCCCTCTAAAAACATTTTAAAAACTCCATCAATGATTTATACACATGTTATAAGTATGTATATAATGTTGTAACACAAACATTCATGATAACATTTGCATTACTAAAACATCATTCCTGGTCGCATTGATAGTAATGAACGCCAAATCAGTCAACAACAGCATTAAGTTTGTGTTTTGTGTTTGATCCCACTAATCATGGCAGACTTTGTGAGAGATGACAACTGCTTTGGATCAAATGTGGATACACAACCTTATCTTCTTGAGCCTGAATATACACAGGATGACCTACTGGTTAGAGAAGCTGGCAAGAAAAGAGGATGAGACATTGGAGCCGACAAGGGCCAAGAAAGTCAGGACAGGAATAACTTGGTGGTTTAAATGTGAAGCTTGTCAAGCCATTCCAACACAATCTGCTTCTGATCCGCTGAGTGGGATCGATGGAAAATATTTGTGTATCTGGCGAGGAAGATAAAAAAAATAAACTGAAAAATATGGCAGAGGCCAGCTGGACGAGAAAAACAACTGCCCATCGAGCAAGTGACCATGATTTGATACATGATTTAATGCATAATGATTTCTGATAGTGCTGAATATCACAGCTAATCACAGTAGCGCTTGCAGTCTACAAACAAAACATGGAACGTGGGCTAATACGTAACAATTCAATTTATAGAACATTATTTTTCCCACGGGGGCAATTAAAAGCACACACAAAGTGATAAATATAAACGACAAGTTCAAGTTAAAGTTTACAGACACTGTAATTTGGTGCTACTATTCGTAGTATTATTTTATCATATTAATGTTGATATTTCTAAGTCAGTACAGATTGCTTTCCTATCACATTGTATTGTGAGTAAGGTGCAAGGCGCTAGGTCACTTCGCAGGAAAAGTAGTTTGTCGCTATAACATGGTTAATATGCAAGTCACGGCAAGTAAATGTAGTGTTGTTGGTTGTTGTTTTTATGTTTATTAAAGGGCTTTATTGGCAGAAGAAATTACTCTGTCTCCACCACGTCCTAGCAGTTTTTCACTATTTAGAAAAATTTGTGTTCTTGTCTTACATAAGGGTTGTGAATGATGGGCAACATTCCAAAATGTGCAGTTGTTCACAGAAAATAAACTGCTACTTTAAATAAAACAGTGCATAAAGTGCTAAAGTAGTGCAGCCTCTCTGAAAAATTTCTCCTCATAGTATGACACACAATATCAAACACAAGCAAATAAAAAAATTAAAAATAAAATCAGCGATCTATGTCATATTTGCAATTCAAACATCACTAAGGCAGAATGTTGTGGAAGAGGCAGGGACACAAAGAGGCCCTGTGCCGCATGGAGCGTATTCTAGAAGTTAACAAAAGCACTGTTAGATAGCGCAGCAGCAGCCTACTTTGAGTAAATAAATGAGTGGTTCATTGCAGGATCTCCACAGTGTACTTGCAGGTGGTACACAACTACATACACTGACTGACCTGTCAGCGTTACTAAACTGTAACATAATTTGCTGAATGTTGGACAAGATATGTTAAAAATGGCAGTGGTCAAAACACCATAATTGTATTGAGACAGGTAAACATAAACAAGTTAAACATATTCTAACTCAGGGGCGCTCACACTTTTTCTGCAGGTGAGCTACTTTTCAATTGACCAAGTCGAGGAGATCTACCTCAATCCTATTTATGATTTATATTTATTTATTTATGAAAGAGACATTTTTGTTAACAAGTTAATGGTGTTTAATGATAATACAAGCATGTTTAACACACATAGATTCCTTTCTTTCATGAAGACAAGAATATAAGTTGGTGTATTTGATTCTGATGAATTGCATTGATTGGAATTAGACAGTGGTGCTGATAACGTCCGCATTTTCAAATGGAGGAAAAAAAAGTCCTCCTTTCTGTCCAATACCACATGAAAGTGGTTGGATTTGGCATCTCATTTGTCCAACTTGCATACTCGTTTTTAAACACTTTGTTATGAGAGTTGCATATGTGTGTGGCCCTTTAATGTCTGGCAGCAGGTGAGTGACGTCAGTGAGTGTGCGGGTGGGCAAGCAAGTGAGAAAGCGGTCGCTGAGGGCGGGGGAGAAATACATTGGCATCAAACTCCGTAGCTTGCTAGCTTGTGCACGTTAGCTTTCTGAGACTCTTATTTTGTTAGCACAGGCAGGATGAAACAGGTCTTTTATGGTGAAGACAGGAACTGTGCAGTCGGTCTTTAGAGTTTTGACAGTAGGTACGGAGTGTCTAGAAATAAAATGTGTTTCTCAGCGTCCGCCCTGTTAGTGATTTTTTTCTTAAATATGAGCTTGCAGCAGCCAGCGTCATCTCACAAGATCCTCGGGTGCCGAGAATGTCAAACAACTGACGAAAGTGAAGTCTTGGTATGATTGATGATTGCTCATTTCTATGTATATTTTTTAATGCCTGGCTTGAGATCGACTGACACACCCTCCGAGATCGACCAGTCGATCGCGATCGACGTAATGCCCACCCCTGTTCTAACTAATGACCAACAAATATAGATTTTATCATATTTCAGTCCCTTTCTCAGGACAGTATTTAAATAATGCAGACAAAGCTAAACTCTGCCAGGGACCTATGATCTATTGTTCTCCAATTTGCACTTATGCAAATATGGCTATAATGCAGTCGGACCTCCAACATTGCATGTACCTATACCAAAGTTGGATTTTACCCCAAATGTGAGGTACAAATATGTCTGAAAAGGCAGGAAAAAAACTTGCCTGACACATCCACTCTGTTATGAGACTAAATACTGTAATTTAAATCCTCTAGATCTAAATAATAAATCCACAAGTGTTTCGTTTTTTTTTGCTTTCACGTTTGTGTTTATTGGTGATGCAACCAATGACTGGAATCTAAAAATAAATCAGAGCTTGTCATGCACAGTATTTGATGTTGGAGGCGAATGGAGACATTTTTTGGTAATAAATCCTCTAGAGTCAGCCGGTGTCAACTTCCACATATACGTAGTACAGTCTGTCGTCTGACTAGTGGCTTGGCTGTGCTGGTCAAACATTCCCTGCTTCAACTTGGCTACGGTTTCTGTTGAAAAGGTCATGCCTGTCCCACTCAGTATGTACAAAACACTATAAACTGTTGGATAAATAGCCTGGCTTCTGGCACAAGCATCAAGTGTTGTAAGAGCAGCTATAAACCCTGGAAGTGTCCGTCTTCAGTCAGTGCATTTAATAATAATAATAATACACTGTGCACATTGAGAAAAGCAAAGTAAGACAATTAAAAGTGCATGGCATTTAAATGTTCTGCTTCCTCATTCCTTGAGTGTGCTCTCATATAGTTTGGTGGTTTTCGAAGACTAACCTCCTCAGGAACAGGCACAACCTGACTGGATGCTGTTGGTCTACAAAATTAACTTTGCCTTGCTTGCTGATCTCAGGCAAGTTACTCACCTCAAATTATTTCTAGCCTATGACTCCATTTTTCCTTCTCAGTTTTTTCTTGTGTGTTTTTTTCCCACCCATTCCTATGTCTCTTGGTCAGTGGGTTACTTATAAACAGGAACAAATATTTACATTACAAACTTCTAATGAGATCAAATGTAGAAGTAACAAAAAGAAGATAAGGCCCAAGTGTAACTGCAACTGGCAATCAATCTACCATGTTTATTGTTGTGGTCGTAGCAGTGATGTAGAATTGCACTCCATTATACTAAAAATATATATGCTGTATTTGCATTTAATATATTACACATGCGGCTTCACGGTGGAAGAGGTGTTAGTGCGTCTGCCTCACAATACGAAGGTCCTGAGTAGTCAGGGTTCAATCCCGGGCTCAAGACCTTTCTGTGTGGAGTTTGCATGTCCTCCTTGTGAATGCGTGGGTTCCCTGCGGGTACTCTGGCTTCCTCCTACTTCCAAAGACATGGACCTGGGGATAGGTTGATTGGCAACACAAAATTGGCCCTAGTGTGTGAATGTGAGTATCTGTGTTGGCCCTGCGATGAGGTGGCGACTTGTCCAGGATGTACCCCGCTTTCCGCAGGGATGGGAATGAAGATTTACAAAATCAGCTGAATATTTTTTGATCCTAAAACACCGCTTTCCGGAAGGCCGCACAGCGGCCGCACCCGAGTGCACTCGCCTGTTAAGGTGGTCTGGGGGCATGCCCCCCCAGAAACATTTTGAAATCTATGTTAGTTTAGGATTAATTCCCTGCTATTTTGAGTCAAAATCGAACAATATTCTCCTGACCAAAATGTCACATTTATTAGCAAGTATTTTCATAAAAATATATCATGTGATGAAATTTATGTATACAAGTTTACACAACCAATATAAACAGAATATGAGTTCAGAAACGCTCACAATAATTGAGGATCAGGGACTAGATATTGTCGGCAAAGGACGCATGCAGACGCCTATAACGGGCAATGTCATTGGTTGATGTTGTCAGCTGATAGTAGAGCTAGCCAATCTGGTGCTTTCACACATTGGCATTATATTTTTCGCGGGAATTCTCTGCCTTGTACTGATAACTAAGTCAACGCAGAGACAAAAACCACGAGTACCTAACCCCCCCTATAATTTTCTCCCCGGATTTAAATTTATTCACAGAAATTACCCTGGCAGCTGGTGGCGCCAAAATCGACGGAATTCCGCGGATCCGCAGAAAATTCCCATCACTGCTTCCGCCCGATTGTAGCGGAGATAGGCACCAGCACCCCCCGCGACCCCAAAGGGGAATAAGCGGTAGAAAATGGATGGATGGATATTAAACATGTTTTCGCGCAGTGCCACGCATAAATATAATAGCACAAACAAACAGAGAGGGGTGCATGTTTTGACAAAAACAAACAAAATTAAAGCTGCGAGCAGGATTGAGAAGGCCCACGCCCCCCTTCACCTCGGAGTTCACTTGAGTTAGCGGGAAAGCATGACGCATGCAGTCACGTCCTTCCCAATGCCCGACAAACCATAAAAAAATTCAGGAAGATCGCAGCATGTGGAAGGAAGATCTGACAGTTATCATTTTCCACCACAAAAGAGCGATATTGGCGCCAGAGAAGTCATGCAGTCGCATCCCACCCAATGCCCCAACCCATCATCAAAAATCTCAGAAAGATCAGTGATTGTGGATGGAAGTTATGATTTTTATAATTTCGTAGGGCTGGACGATATGGCCTTTTTTTATCATCTCTATTTTTTAAGGCCATATCGCGATGCACGATATATATCTCGATATTTTGCCTGAGCCTTGAATTAACACTTGATACATATAATCACACCACTATGACGATTCTATGTGTCTACATCAGGGGTGCCAAACGTACGGCGCTCGGGCCTGAACAGGTTTTATCCGGCCCGCAGGATGAGTTTGCTAAGTAGACAAATTAACCTGAAATTTTTGAATGAAAGAAACAGCTCTTCTACATGTGTTTACTGGATGTTGCAATAGCAATTCTTTGTATCTCTGTGGATCAGGGGTCGGCAACCCGCGGCTCTTGGATCACTCTTTACCGGGAGGTTTTCCAAATTTCATTGCCTCTCCCAGAAATCTCCCCAGGATAACATTCTCAGATTTTCACCCAGACAACAATATTGAGACTGTGCTGTGATGGCAATGCTTTAAGCATCCTCTCGACCATGTTGTACGTCCGCTTTAATACTATGTTATCTGAGTGCCGGCTGGCCACATCTAGTGTGCAGCTGCTGACTCAACGCACAAGCGACTGCAAGGCATAGTTGTTCAACAGCCATACAGGTTACACTGGGGGTTGTCATATAAACAACTTTAGCACTCTTACTAATATGCGCCACACTGTGAATCCACAACAAACAAGAATGACAAACACCTTTCAGGAGAACATCCGCACTGTAACACATTATAAACGCAACATAAAAAATACCCAGAATCCCATGCATCCCTAACTATTCCGGGCTCAATTATACAACCCCACTACCACCCCCCCACCCCATCCCCCTCCCCTCCGTGCGGCGGGTGAGGTGGGCGGGGTTGTGGGGGGCAAGGTTTGGTGTGTAATGGAGCCCGGAAGAGTTAGGGATGCATGGAATACTGGGTATTAGTTATGTTGCGTTTATAATGTGTTACAGTGCAGATGTTCTCCTGAAATGTGTTTGTCATTCTTGTTTGGTGTGGGTTCACAGTGTGGCGCATATTAGTAAGAGTGTTAAAGTTGTTTATATCACAACCCTCAGTGTAACCTGTATGGCTGTTGAGTAAGTATGCCTTGCAGTCGCTTATGTGTGCCTGCAGAAGCGACAAAAAAAACATGCGAAAGGGCTGGTGAGCTGTTTGTTACGGTTGTGTAGGGCGCTAAACACATTGTCATCATAGCACCCCCTTATTATTGTTGTTTGGGTGAAAACCAGCAGACAATCGAGAGAAAGATTGCTCTGAAACTCGGTAGTCTACCGGAAAAATTGAGATGATTGGCAAATGTGATGTTGTCAAGCGGCATTCAAATAAAACTCGCACTAATATTAAATTTTCATAATAAGTTGCGGGCCGTGTGTCTGACACTCCTGGTTAATACATAGCACAAAGCAAAACAAAACTTTTTTACGCTGTGTTATTTAATTTTAAATTTCAAAAGAGTCTTGTGGCTCTCATGGTTTTCTTTATTTTGTGTAACGGGTCAAAATGTCTCTTTGAGTGGTAAAGGTTGGCGACCCCTGCTGTAGATGATGGTACATATGGACAAAATAAACAATATGATGTTAGTACATCAATCGAGGAAAATGATCAAACTACATACATGGCATACTGTAATTTGATTTTCATATTTTTTTATCTTGATAGATTGAAAATGAACACCATTGAGTTGACTGATGAAAATTATAACATCATTCATTCAGAAAATATAAATAACGACAAATAAAGATAGAATACTATTAACCGCAACATGTAAGTGTAAAAAACAACAACATTGTGATTTGTACATTTTCAGAAAGTGCTTCTTCTATTTTTAAAACACAGAAAACAATCTGAAGGTGTCTTTATTTTTAAGTTATCGTGCAGGGATTTCACCAGTCCGGCCCACTTGGGAGTAGATTTTCCTCCATGTGGCCCCCGATCTAAAATGAGTTTGACACCCCTGCTGTAGTGTAATGCCAGTAGATAAAAGCAACTGCGTGAGAACGTATACTTAAATATCACGATATAGTCATTTTCTATATCGCACAGAGACAAACCTGCGATATATCGAGTATATCGATATATCGCCCAGCCCTATAATTTCGCACCACAAGCGGGCGATATTGGTGTCAATATCAACTTGTAGTAATGATCAGATCCCAAACCGAAATCCTCGTATCAGTTTGGATTGGAGATCATTTAAAGTCAAGTAATGACAGTTTGATGATGAGGAGTAGTTTTCACCACCAGGCTCCGCCCATTACAAATGGGTACAAAACCGTATTGACCAATCCAGCAATTTAGGGTGTCCACGTCATCATCATTTGAACCAAATATTATCAAGACCTGTATTTGTGCAGCTGGATTATACATGTTGAAATTTTGGGGCTAACCATCAAATAAAAGATTGGTATCTTGCTACGCCCAGATGTTATGGCGTACAAAAAGCGCTAACATCGCCTAACCCCTAGTATCTACCATTTTAAACTCAGCTAATTTAGTCAAATTATGTAAGAGGAGTTAGTTATAGCTCCTCTCTGAGCTGCTACCTTACCGTGGTAGAGGAGTTTGCATGTCCCAATGATCCTAGGAGCTATGTTGTCTGGGGGCTTTCATGCCCCCTGGTAGGGTCTCCCAAGACAAACAGGTCCTAGGTGAGTGATCAGACAAAGAGCAGCTCAAATACTTCTATGGAATTACAACAAAATGAACTCAGATTTCCCTCGCCCGGACGCGGGTCACCGGGGCCCCGCTCTGGAGCCAGGCCCGGAGTTGGGGCACGATGGCGAGCGCCTGGTGGCCGGGCCTGTTCCCATGGGGCCCGGCCGGGCACAGCCCGAAGAGGCAACGTGGGTCATCCCTCCAATGGGCTCACCACTTATAGGAGGGGCCATAGAGGTCGGGTGCATTGTGAGCTGGGCGGCAGCCGAAGGCAGGGCACTTGGCAGTCCGATCCTCGGCTACAGAAGCTAGCTCTTGGGACGTGGAACGTCACCTCACTGGGGGGGAAGGAGCCTGAGCTAGTCCGCGAGGTAGAGAAGTTCCGGCTGGATATAGTCGGACTCACCTCGACGCACAGCAAGGGCTCTGGAACCAGTTCTCTCGAGAGGGACTGGACCCTCTTCCACTCTGGCGTTGCCGACAATGAGAGGCGACGGGCTGGGGTGGCAATTCTCGTTGCCCCCCGGCTCAAAGCCTGCACGTTTGAGTTCAACCCAGTGGGCGAGAGGGTAGCTTCCCTTCGCCTTCGGGTGGGGGGACGGGTCCTGACTGTTGTTTGTGCTTACGCACCAAACAGCAGTTCAGAATACCCACCCTTTTTGGGCACACTCGAGGGAGTACTGGAAAGTCCTCCCCCGGGTGATTCCCTTGTTCTACTGGGAGACTTCAACGCTCATGTTGGCAACGACAGTGAAACCTGGAGAGGCGTGATTGGGAAGAATGGTCGCCCGGATCTAAACCCGAGTGGTGTTTTGTTATTGGACTTTTGTGCTCGTCACGGATTGTCCATAACAAACACCATGTTCAAACATAAGGGTGTCCATATGTGCACTTGGCACCAGGACACTCTAGGCCGCAGTTCCATGATTGACTTTGTAGTCGTGTCATCGGATTTGCGGCCTCATGTTCTGGACACTCGGGTGAAGAGAGGGGCGGAGCTTTCTACCGATCACCACCTGGTGGTGAGTTGGCTGCGATGGTGGGGGAGGATGCCGGACAGACCTGGCAGGCCCAAACGCATTGTGAGGGTCTGCTGGGAACGTCTGGCAGAGTCTCCTGTCAGAGAGAGTTTCAATTCACACCTCCGGGAGAACTTTGAACATGTCACGAGGGAGGTGCGGGACATTGAGTCCGAGTGGACCATGTTCCGAACCTCTATTGTCGAGGCAGCTGAAAGGAGCTGTGGCCGCAAGGTTGTTGGTGCCTGTCGTGGCGGTAATCCCAGAACCCGTTGGTGGACACCAACAGTGAGGGATACCGTCAAGCTGAAGAAGGAGTCCTATCGGGTTCTTTTGGCTCATAGGACTCCGGAGGCAGTGGACGGGTACCGACGGGCCAAGCGGTGTGCAGCTTTAGCGGTAGCCGAGGCAAAAACTCGGACATGGGAAGAGTTCGGGGAAGCCATGGAAAACGACTTCCGGACGGCTTCGAAGCGATTCTGGACCACCATACGCCGCCTCAAGAAGGGGAAGCAGTGCATTATCAACACCGTGTATGGTGCGGATGGTGTTCTGCTGACTTCGACTGCGGATGTTGTGGGTCGGTGGAGGGAATACTTCGAAGACCTCCTCAATCCCACCAACACGTCTTCCTTTGAGGAAGCGGTGCCTGGGGAATCTGTGGTGGACTCTCCTATTTCTGGGGCTGAGGTCGCTGAGGTAGTTAAAAAGCTCCTAGGCGGCAAGGCCCCGGGGGTGGATGAGATCCGCCCGGAGTTCCTTAAGGCTCTGGATGCTGTGGGGCGGTCTTGGTTGACAAGACTCTGCAACATCGCGATGACATCGGGGGCGGTGCCTCTGGATTGGCAGACCGGGGTGGTGGTCCCTCTCTTTAAGAAGGGGGACCGGAGGGTGTGTTCCAACTATCGTGGGATCACACTCCTCAGCCTTCCCGGTAAGGTTTATTCAGGTGTACTGGAGAGGAGGCTACGCCGGATAGTCGAACCTCGGATTCAGGAGGAACAGTGTGGTTTTCGTCCTGGTCGTGGAACTGTGGACCAGCTCTATACTCTCGGCAGGGTTCTTGAGGGTGCATGGGATCCGGTTTGGTGGCCACGGGATTAGATCTCTGCTTTTTGCAGATGATGTAGTCCTGATGGCTTCATCTGGCCGGGATCTTCAGCTCTCACTGGATCGGTTCGCAGCCGAGTGTGAAGCGACCGGAATGAGAATCCGCACCTCCAAGTCCGAGTCCATGGTTCTCGCCCGGAAAAGGGTGGGGTGCCATCTCCGTGTTGGGGAGGAGACCCTGCCCCAAGTGGAGGAGTTCAAGTACCTAGGAGTCTTGTTCACGAGTGGGGGAAGAGTGGATCGTGAGATCGACAGGCGGATCGGTGCGGCGTCTACAGTAATGCGGACGTTGTATCGATCCGTTGTGGTGAAGAAGGAGCTGAGCCAGAAGGCAAAGCTCTCAATTTACCGGTCGATCTACGTTCCCATCCTCACCTATGGTCATGAGCTCTGGGTCATGACCGAAAGGATAAGATCACGGGTACAAGCGGCCGAAATGAGTTTCCTCCGCCGGGTGGCGGGGCTCTCCCTTAGAGATAGGGTGAGAAGCTCTGCCATCCGGGGGGAGCTCAACGTAAAGCCGCTGCTCCTCCACATCGAGAGGAGCCAGATGAGGTGGTTCGGGCATCTGGTCAGGATGCCACCCGAACGCCTCCCTAGGGAGGTGTTTAGGGCACGTCCAGCTGGTAGGAGGCCACGGGGAAGACCCAGGACACGTTGGGAAGACTATGTCTCCCGGCTGGCCTGGGAACGCCTCGGGATCCCCCGGGAAGAGCTAGACGAAGTGGCTGGAGAGAGGGAAGTCTGGGCTTCCCTGCTTAGGCTGCTGCCCCCGCGACCCGACCTCGGATAAGCGGAAGATGATGGATGGATGGATGGATGGAGTTAGTTATAGTATATCTCTGTTTTTGGACTAAAAATGGCCGACAGAAACTAAGATGGCCTATTTCCTTTTTTTTTTTTGAGTTCTTAAGACTTTAACATGCGTCCTGTACAGGATAGACGTGTCCAGCTATTTTCATGACGATACATGAATCTTGTGGTGAAAATATTGTTTTTATAATAATTCCAAATATTTGATAGGTCGACCACCATTCCTGAAAAAAGTAATGTTCCCCCTTACGATGTTTTCCACTGTGCAATATTATTAACGTCCTTTCGTGTTGCTTTTAAATAGGCCTACCAAAAAACAGTTAAAAGACCTACTTCAAGGTTAACAAAAACTAATACTGTATAAATAAATGCATTTGTGACACAACTCTGTATTGCAAGTTATGTTTTGACAGGTGTACTGAATGCTGTACCGAATGCTGTGAACAGTCAGCTCAAAATTACAGCTGCCACTCATGTGATTCAAACACACCCTTTTGCTAGTGTGACATGAAACAAACAACACGTGGTTTGTAGGTGAGAATGTAGCACAACAGAAAGTCAGCAGGGGTCTTTTGAAGAAGTTCATACCACATTACCATGAATTGATTAACGTGTACCCCGAATTAAACAAGTTGACCATGAGTGGTCAATTGTATAGAATATGTACTGTACTGTGCAATATACTAATAAAAGTTTCAATCAATCAATCATTGAAAAGTTGCCCCCTCCCTAGGAAGAAGAAAACATTTTGCCCCCCATGTGACTATAAATATGAGGATTTGTCTATAACATTGTAATAAGTACATCTCAGCTGCTCTGCAATAGATTGTACCATTGTTAACATTAAATAAAACAAAAAAGATAGAAATATAGATCAACTTACAACAGTGGTTCTCAAAGTTTTTTCACCACGCACAACCATAATGACCAACATTAAAATACAGTAGCGCAGCAGGCCTACATTTTAATTAAAAACAAGGCAGAAGTTTTATATAACAAGTATATTTAATATTTTTGGCCACAGTAACAAACACACCGTTTAAACCAGGAGTCTCAGACACGCGGCCCGCGAGACGTTATTTTGCTGCCCCTACTTTAATATGACAGTTTAATGTTAATTCGGCCTGCGAGTTTTATATGAATGGCGCGTGACAGCGTTGTGTTATTTGGGTCCAAAATGGCTCTTTCAACGTTCTGGGTTGCCTACCCCTACGTCAGAGGAAAAGCGGCAAATGAGTGAAAGCGACAGAAATGTTGCCATGGAGACAAGAGTTTTGTTATTTGCCTGGCTGCAGTCACACCGCGACACCTGTCCGTCAATAATAACAGTCCCCGATTAACCTGGACCAATTTAAACCGTTATTTTTTTTTCATTGTTTAATTTGCATTGCCTTGCCTCACACGATGAACACTACATAGATTTCTATATGACGCCGGATATTACTCCGGGGGACGTCACTTTTTTGCGCTCGGTATCCCGGTACTTTGCCGTGTTGCTGTAGTGAGGATAAGCGGAACGTAGGGGTGTAACGGTACACAAAAATTTCAGTTCGGTACATACCTCGGTTTAGAGGTCACGGTTCGGTTTATTTTCGGTACAGTAAGAAAACAACAAAAAATACATTTTTGGGTTATTTATTCACCAAATTTGTAAACAATGGCTTAATCCTTTTAACATTGGGAACACTATAATAATTCTACCCACGTTAATCCACATTAAACTGCCTCAAGTTGTTGCTTTGATTAAATATAATGACAAAACCTTTCTTCTACATAAAAAAGTGCAACATTGGACAGCTTCAAGTCAACTCATCATGCTTAATTTATTACAGTATTTGGGAAGTCTGTAGTTGGCTTTTATTATACACACACACATGCACGCGCGCACGCACACACACACACACACACACACACACACACACAGCAAAATGAGCTAACGTAACGCTAAAAGCTAATTAGCCTTCACCTCAACCCAGAACTATGAGCGAGCTGAGCTGCAGTTTAAGTTTCTAGAAGGTCAACGGGCTCATAGTGATGTTTGTAATAGTTGTGACTGGGAAGTGTTTTTTTTTATAATTTGGGGAGTGTACGATGTCAGCTGCTCACCTGCTAAACACATATTTGCTCATCTCGGCCGGAGCACTGACTCCATGCGCTCTGAATACGCCCTGCTGATTGGCTGTTACATCGCTCTGAATACGCACTGCTGATTGGCTTTGTATGTAACCAATCAGATGGTTGTATGGGCGGGACAATGCTGGGTGCTCACTGCTCAGACAGAGGCAGAAAGCCGAGCAGCTTGTTAAGACTTTCGTTTACAAACTTGTTCGGTACACCCTTGTACCGAACCGAAACCCCCGTACCGAAACGGTTCAATACAAATACACGTACCGTTACACCCCTAGCGGGACGACACACATTGCGGAAATAACATTCTCAGTGCGTTGGCTGAGTACAAATATATTCCACAACGCCAAACATGTCTTTTTCAAAGCCTGCTGTGAAGAGAAAGGTTTGTGATGAGCAAAGACAATTCTAGGAAAAGTGGGAGATTCAATATTTCTTTGTTGAGCACATCGGCACCCCTACGTGTCTTATTTGCTCAGAGAAATTTGCGGTGCAAAAGGGATACAAGTTGAAATGTCATTATAAAACTAGACATGCTGAGGAGTATGCAACTTTTTTTTAAAGAAATCTTTTTTGCGGCCCAGCCTCACCCAGACTCTGCGTCCAGTGGCCCCCAGGTAAATCGAGTTTGAGACCCCTGGTTTAAACAGTACCACTGTGTTGAATATTTTGATAAGTGATTTTTTGGCATACCATTAGATGTAGCTAGCGTACCTAACACAGTTGGAGAATAACGGACTTAACACAAAGAATAATTGCATTAAAATAGTTTTTTTTTAGTCTGTGACAGAAATCTGTCAAGTGCATCAATTTGCCTAAAATTTTAAAAAATGGTAATGGTATTTTTTTTTGACCGACTCAAACCATTTGATACTGAAAAATAAATAATATTAAATTCAAATTGATCAGCAACAAGCGTTTTACGGCAAAAAGTAAGCAATGATTAACAGGAACTACAAACCCTCTACAAATGTCTTCGAAAGTGGTCAAATTAATAAGTAGATTAAAAAGAGTCTAGAGCAGTGATTCTCAAACTGTGCTAGGTATACCACTATTGGTACGTGGGCTATAAACTTGATTAAAGTACAGTGTTTATTTTCCTATATTCAAACAAGAGAGTAAATGATAATATTGTGTTGATATTGTTAAACTGTCAATAGTACTCACAATTAATACATTAACAAATGCACAGGTAATAAATGTGACTGTAGTGGTATTGGTTTGGCCGATCTCACTTATGGATGATCCATATCGAATCGGCAGCATAAATCTCATTTGTAACATCCCTAGTTTGTTTTTACAGGGAGAATGTGAATAGAAAGTCCATTTTTCATGGAGTTGGACAGTATATTATCTGGTACACTTTGACCAGTGGTGTGCCGTGAGGGCCATCAAGGCCTTCTCAGCTGTCCTAACATAACCAGAAATCATGATCATAACTAAAGATAAAAGTAATTTTTAATTTACTTACCCTAAATATGGAAAAGTATTCATATTCTCTTAACGTCATATTATGCTCCTTCCAGCGCTGTTGTTTTTAGGTTATAGAGTTTTTATCCAATCAGAATTCAGCTAGCTTATGTTGCCATGCCATACGAAATCTGCCGGGACCTTCAGAATCAACAATGCGGGCGTCTGTGCACTGTAAATGAACGGACACAAACATTTGACAGACAGTTGCGATAGCCAATTAGATCCCGGGTTGTAGTCAGTAAGGCCTTCTCGCTGGCCTAAGGCAGACATATATTGTGATGTTATGAGCTATGCAACATAAGAACTCCATTACCCAGCATGCCACAATAGTGAAGAGCATGCGCAGTAGCCCTGTTTAGGTGGTTGAAGTAGACATGCCGGCAGCTTGATGTTATCGATGAGCATTATGTGGAGTAAACTTTAAAAACTCAGCCAACACGCCACATCTGCATCTCTTTTCTAATTAGACAAGACAACACGTATATGTGCAAGGCCGTTTTCAAGAAGGCTATTTAATGCAAAACTACATCTTGTGAGACGATGTCGGCCAACCTCGGACACTAACTCACCTGTCCCGGGCGACGAAATGTGAGTTCAGATATTTCATTTCTTTATTTTTTCACGTTTAATATGTTTTTTGCCATTTAAATTTTGACAGTACCACAAAAGATAAGTTTTAATTGCTGATGCGGGTTTATTGATTTTTAAACGCGCAACAAAATAACCCGTTTTGTACAATGCCCATTAGTGCATAAATGTGTTTCCGTATACTATTTCTCCAGCAATGGTCATGTGGGGACATAAATGATAATATTTTGAGAGGTAATCATTAAAGTCAGACATCACTGAAGGCCTCAGGATATGCACGGCCCGCCACTGACTTTGACAAACCTCTGTCCTAGAGTACAGTGATTATAACGCACTCTAGGATCTCATTGTGCCTCTATTGCAGTGATTCTTTAAATTTATTTTATGCTACGCCCCCCCCTTGTAAGAAGAACATATTTTGAGCCCTCCACCCTCCACAATGACTATAAACAGTATTATTTGTTGATAAAATTGTTATGACTTTACCGCTGCATAACATTGTAAGCTTATTAACAATAAAGGAACCAACACATCAGTCTTTCCCCGTCTCCTACCTTAGTTACAGTGAAGCCAAGTGTTACATACGCTTCATCAAGGGCTCCGTTTACACTAAGCCAGCTAAAGTTATCCAGGGTAAATCCCACCTAACCTTATCCTTGTCCACACACACACACACACACACAATGGTCGTTTAAGACCCCCTTACCCCCTCCGTTCGCTGGCGCAAAGTGCACATGTCATAGTCACCTCCAGTGTTGTTTTTTGTGCAAGTTGTTAAATTAAAATGTATCCCCTTTGAACAATATCCAGTGTGGTGGTATTTCAATTAACTGGAATCCAGTGTGCTGTGGGGCTCTATTGTGGTGCATTACACCTGAGCCATCATAATATAATCAAATCTTTACTAGACATGTAAACAATGTGATAAAGAACATTTTACAACAATCAATCTCTGGATCTAGATATCTGGTCAGGACACTCCTCACCCTTCATTTTCGGACAATAACTGATGCATGGCGGACAATAACTGATACAGTCTTCTTTGCCAGTCCAAATGCATTCAATGTTTTTCGTAGTCGTATTTCAATGGCTAGTTAATAAAAAGCACAAGCTACCTTTTTTTTTTTAATCACATCCACGGGAGCCCACATTTTCGTTGACTCTCCTTCGACAAATGGACAAAGTTTTCCGGTAAGTAGAATCACAGCTGAACCAGATATTTGAAAGTTCTCTTGTCGTCTGAGAAGTGTTGTATCCGAAATAGGTGCAGTCAGGCGTTTTCTTCTCTTAAAGGCCTACTGAAATGAGATTTTTTTATTCAAACGGGGATAGCAGGTCCATTCTATGTGTCATACTTGATCATTTTGCGATATTGCCATATTTTTGCTGAAAGGATTTAGTAGAGAACATCGACGATAAAATTTGCAACTTTTGGTCGCTAATAAAAAAGTCTTGCCTCTACCGGAAGTCGCAGACGATGACGTCACCCGTGTGAGGGCTCCTCGCATCCTCATATTGTTTATAATGGGAGCTTCCAACAAATAGAGCTATTCGGACCGAGAAAACGACAATTTCCACATTAATTTGAGCGAGAATGAAAGATTCGTGGCTGAGGATATCGGTAGCGAAGGACTAGAAAAATTAAATAAAAAATAAAGTTAAAAAAGAAAAAAAGGCGATTGTATTGTGAGCGATTAAGATGTTTTTAGACACATTTACTAGGATAATTCTGGGAAACCCCTTATCTTTCTATTGTGTTGCTAGTGTTTTAGTGAGTTAAATAGTACCTGATAGTTGGAGGGGTGTGTCCACGGGTGTGTTGACGCCAGTGTCTGAGGGAAGTCACGGCAGATACAAGGACGGCGCAAACTCCACAGATCTCTGGTAAGAAGCGACTTTTTAACCACAATTTTCTTACCGAAACCTGCCGGTTGACATGTGGTCGGGATCCGTGTTCGCTTGACCGCTCTGATCCATAGTAAAGCTTCACCTCCGGGAATTTTAAACAAGGAAACACTGTGTGTTGTGTGGCTAAAGGCTAAAGCTTCCCACATCCATCTTTCTACTTTGACTTCGCCATTATTAATTGAACAAATTGCAAAAGATTCAGCAACACAGATGTCCAGAATACTGTGTAATTGCGCGATGAAAAGAGACGACTTTTAGCCGCAAGTGGTGCTGCGCTAATATGTCCCCTCCAACTCGAGACGCCACGCTCACGCGTCATCATTCCGCGGCATTTTCAACAAGAAACTCCGCGGGAAATTTAAAATTGTAATTTAGTAAACTAAAAAGGCCGTATTGGCATGTGTTGCAATGTTAATATTTCATCATTGATATATAAACTATCAGACTGCGTGGTCAGTAGTAGTGAGTTTCAGTAGGCCTTTAAGGTATTCATGTGTGATTTCCACAGGCGTCCGTACATGTAGAAGAAGGAGAAACATGGGCATGTCTGGATGACTCGCCTCCATCTTTCCAGTGGTTAGCTCTGGTTGGTTATGAAGCTGGCCGTGGCGCATTTTTTTCTGACGTCATTTCCTGTGTGGGGCCCGGTCTTTCTGACTTCACTTCCTCTTTGAACTCAGTTTGTAAACGATCAATGAGTCCATACAAAGCTAAGAGCAGGAGATTCGAGAAATACACGGTGCACTTACCCGTGTAAAAAATTATAAACGATGGTTTAGTGTGGCTGAAACAGGGCTGAGGCTGAATAATTATTTGTTGAAGGGATTACCCGGCTTAGTGTAGCCATAACCATAGCAGAAAAAAGCATGTTCCCGAGGTCACACGAGCCCCCCATGGGGGCCCACCCCACTATTTGGGAAAGACTGCTCAATTGGGTAGTGTTCAGTACAGGAGTTGTACAGTGAGACAATCAGATGCATACAAAATGTGTAAGAAACTACATTAAAACACATACGGTACTCTCACAATTGTGCAACATATACAGTTGGTCTTACAAACATTCCCAAATCTCTTGTCAGCTGCAAGTCAGCTAACCTGCTCAACTAGTTTGAATTACCTGCAGATCGTCCTTCAACAAAAACCATGGTTATGATAGTATTGAACAGTTCGGATGCTTTTTTTAACAGTGAAATTTAGCCAGCTGTTTAAGTATATCACATTCCAGGTTATTTACCAGAAATGAGCACCTTGTAATAGGTTGAATTGGCAACACTAAATTAGCCCTAGTCTGTGAATGTGAGTGTGAATGTTGTCTGTCTATCTGCGTATGCGACTTGTCCAGGGTGTACGCCACCTTCCGCCCGAATGAAAGCTGAGATAGGCTCCAGTAACCCCGCTACCCCGAAAGGGACAAGCGGTAGAAAATGGGTGGATGGATCATCATTGTAAAACAAATATTGCTGTCTCAAAAAGAACCATACAAAACTAATAACACTACAAAATTTTAACTTACCCTCTCGCTTCAATAGACAGAAGCTTTGTAGTAGTGACCAAAATGAGATAAACTTCCGAGTTTTCCAACACCCCCAAATGTATATCCGCCTTTAGGGGACAGCTTCCTGGTCCCGCTATCGACGTTTGGTGTCCAGAAGAAGCGAAACAGGTGGGGGGAAATGTTGAAGTTTCGCTGCTACTTCGAGGACCTGTTACTGACAGCTCATTGAGTGTCACACCAACAACATGGCTGACTGCGACGGGAAGCGTCTAGCTGCTGCTGCTGCGGGGCGCTGTTAACGTATGTCCGGCCAAGATGGGAGGAGAAAAAGTAACGAATAACTTTTAAAAGCACCAAAAATATAAATTAATTGAATTGGTAGGATAACATACAATAACTTAAAATTAGAGTGGGGTACGATGCAACACTATTACAACCATTTACCAGATGTTTCCACATGTATCTTGTTATGAAAATTTTAAAAACTCTCGCGACTCAACTACATATCCCACAATGCACTAAAAACGTTCACGTCCTCTTTTTACGACACTTTACGACACGGTGTACATCGATTTGCTTCTGCTCTCAAAAAACAATCACGCTGAACTATCAGTGAGTAAAAAAATGTTTAACAAAAAACCTAAAAGAAATTTTCGACAGAGAAAAGGAGACTCTAGTGAAGAGGAGGAAACGACGGTCGCCAGCGCGGATGTAGACGGGTTGGAGAAGGCAACAGTTGTATCAAAAAAGCCGCATAAAGGTGCCCAATTCCGTGGAATCTCTTGCAGTTCAAAGCGGGAAGCGAGCACTACAGCAAAGGTGGATGATGGTGACAGGGAAGATGTGAACACATCTGAACTGACGTCAGAGAAAGATGGACAGGGGAAAGACAAAGAAGACATAAAGAAGAAAACAAGCACAGTGCTCAGTTTCTCCGACGACAAAGAATGTAAATATTCCTGAAATGGCAAACTGTTGCTCTGGTGGCGGTTACTCGTCAGCTTAAGTCAGAGCACCGTGCTGTGCCAATTGCAGTGATGTTTATCTTATCAACCATGAATATTTTATCCGTCTGTGCTATTTCAGCCCTGGAACCTGAGTTCAGATTAAAGAAGCCGTGTGATAAAGCTGTGCTGTTCCAAGTGAGAAAAAGGGAAGCCCCACCTGCCAGGATCATCCACAACACTGGTAACTGAATTCAAGTATTGACAACAGCGCTTAAACAACATTTCACCAAAATTAGAATAGGGTATTTGTATGCAGGGATTATAAATAACATTTATCTCTCTTCTTTCCAGAACCAGAAGAATCTGCTTCTCCAAGGCAAGAATATGGCAGCCAAGCATCAACGCAGAGTTCTCACCAGAGTGACACTAGTGATGATTGCTCTGAGGAGATCGAAAATGAGGATGATGATGACGACGGGGCTGCCAGTTCCTCCTCATCTAGTTCAAAATACACCTTAACCGCTGATAAACCAGGTTTGTGTTTTGTGGTTTTGTTTCAAGAAAAAAACTAAAATGGGGTAAGGAGTTGTTTACCTACTTAAAGGCCTACTGAAATGAGATTTTCTTATTTAAACAGGGATAACAGGTCCATTCTATGTATCATACTTGATCATTTTGCGATATTGCCATATTTTTGCTGAAAGGATTTAGTAGAGAACATCGACGATAAAGTTTGCAACTTTTGGTCGCTTATAAAAAAGCCTTGCCTTTACCAGAAGTAGCAGACGATGTGCGCGTGACGTCACTGGTTGTAGGGCTCCTCACATCCTCACATTCTTTATAATCATAGCCTCCAGCAGCAAGAGCTATTCGGACCGAGAAAGCGACGATTTCCCCATTAATTTGAGCTAGGATAAAAGATTTGTGGATGAGGAAAGTTAGAGTGAGGCAATAAAAGAAAAAAGGTGACGGCTCCAGGCGGCGGCAGTGTGAGCGTTTCAGATGTAATTACATACGTTTACTAGGATAATTCTGGAATATCCCTTATCTGCTTATTGTTTTAATAGTGTTTTAGTGAGATTGTAAAGACATTCCTGAAAGTCGGATGGCTGCGGTGAACGCCAGTGTCTTTCAGAGAAGCCAAAGGAGGAGCCAAGATCACAGCTGCCTTTTTGACGGCTGTCAAGATTCCAAAGACAGCTGAAGTAGCGTAATCCACTGAAGTCTCTGGTAAGAGCTGACTCAATATCACAATTTTTCCATCCAAAACCTTGCTGGTTGACATAGAGAACCATGTTCGCTTGACCGCTCTGTGTTAAAGCTTCACAACAAAGAAACACTGGCTGTGTTTCGGTGCTAAAGGCAGCTGCAATCCACCGCTTTCCACCAACAGCATTATTCTTTATAGTCTCCATTATTAATTGAACAAATTGCAAAAGATTCAGCAACACAGATGTCCAAATTACTGTGTAATTATGCGATGAAAAGAGACGACTTTTAACTGTAAGTGGTGCTGGGCTAATATGTCGCTACAACCGGTGACGTCACAAACACGCGTCATCGTACGCGTCATCATTCCGCAACGTTTTCAACAAGAAACTCTGCGGGAAATTTGAGATTGTAATTTAGTAAACTAAACCAGCCGTATTGGCATGTGTTGCAATGTTAAGATTTCATCATTGATATATAAACTATCAGACTACATGGTCTGTAGTAGTGGGTTTCAGTAGGCCTTTAACATGTAGTGAATATGCTAACTATGCCTTTCATGTATTTTCATTTTGTATATAGTTGTCATCCCCAACGCCAGGCAAATCGAAGCAGCCAAGAGGCAGCGGCGCACCAATCGAGCCCAGAAAGAGTTCATCTCCCTTGGCAAAGATGGGCGGAGCTCCGGTGGTAGCACACCAGAGCGCTACCACAAGGAGGAGGCTGAAGAGGACGATGACGAAAGGGTTACTCATGATGATGATGATGAGGCAGATGATCATGAGAAAAGAATTGAGTTTGCCCCACGATTAAAAAGTGTCAAGGAGAGGATTGCAGAGAAACTTGGTATGGAGGAACTGAAAGTAACATAAGCTGGTATACAGATATAAATTCAATAATATGTCATGGTTTTGCATTGATTTGCAATACTTGTACTTAAAGACGTTTTTATATCAGGTGGAAGTAATGGCAGTCTGTCAGGGACTGACGAAGAGGAGCAGGAGCTTTGGGAGGAGACACAAATTGGCAAGGGAGTTAAGACAGGGCCAGGAGGACTGGTAAGAAAATTATTCATACCTAATTCAGGAAAATTTGTTGTCAGCACACATATGGCACAGAATTTAGTACCCAAGCTCCCAGTTGTAGCCCAATGAGTAACAAATGAACTATAGTATCTACATAATAATGTACCTAGAAAATATTATTTAAAATATAAATGGAAAAACAGAATAAATTGTGAGCCTCTAGTGTAAGTATAATGTAAAAACAAAGACAGCAAACCAAATAAAAGCCCAGTTCAGCATATAAAATTTAATTAGGGATATTGTCATGTCATCAGGACTAATTGGAAGTTTCATATATGCAGTGCTGTGGAACCTAACAAAATGACGAATATTGTACTGTTTTGAGTTGCACAATTAATTGAAATCAAATCTACATTGAGGTTTTAATTAGTGTGGTAACTAACCGCAAGAGACTGATTTTTTTTTTTCCTCCGCTTTCATCGGTATTTGAGTGACAGCCATGTTTGCCAATCAGAATTGTTGAGCCTCGCGTTTGTTGGTCTCTCACTTCAAAAAGGAAGAAAGACGTGTGACTTTTTGCATCCCTCTCAACACCTAAGCGTGCTTGTTTACAAGTGGAATTAACTGAACAAAATGACCCCTTTTTTAAGTCATTCACAATCTGTCTCGGCAGCGACGAGAGTGCGGCACCGCTGCCAACACACTCACAGTACGGAGAGCTTTGTCACTCGGCAGGAAAGAGTGCCGCAAAACAAAACAAATTGGGAGGAAAAACAAAAGATTACAAAGACAAAGATCCTGTTGTGGGAATACTGCAGCTTCAAATAGGATGGGCGATACGAGCTTATCAACACGGACAAACAAGCGAAAATGCCGTCCTGATTACGTGACAACAATAAACAATTAGACAATGTCTGACCTCGGTTTTTAAACAGGGAAAAAAAATGCACTTTAAGATTTTCAATACTTATTTAGGTACATTTATTGCTTACAGAAATGGGTCCATTTTCTTATTTTTTTTTATTTAGGATCAAGTTATTTACCTTCCAATTACAGTACAATCGTAAACAGTTCTACAGTAAAGAGAAATACACATCCGTATCCTTTTAAATGGTTACTTGCATTATTATATATTATGATTACCATATATTAGAAACACTGTATGTTTTTTTCTTATTATTTCTTCAGTTTAAGAGCCTGTTGTAGACAAAAGCTCTGTCTGTCTGCGTAAAGCCAAATATTTTAAAAGTAAATTATTGCATATTCTTCTAATGTGTGGTAACCTGACTCTTGCCAGATCCTTGTAGTTCGCCGAGTTCCACACATTGATCTGGGAGTTCTCATTAGGAGAGGTATTTCAGAAGGCGTAGCCCTTGTGAAAAAAAACATTGTATGTGTTTGGATAAACCACTTGTGCGTTATGTTGAATGAGGTGCTACTTCAACCACTCACATCAAAATCAACCTGTGAAACTGATGAGAGCGACCCTGGGAAATCCAAACCCAGTCGGATGAATTGCCAAAACATCCTTGCCACCAATAAATGTCTTCAAAACCGTTTTCGGTTCATCTTTTAAAGAATTAATATTCGATAGATTTGACAAAACAGTTTCAATAGCAGGATCAATGTCAGCACACGACGCAGCGAGGACTGCGTGCCGCCATGGTTTGAATCAAACAGTCCCATTGGCGATCCTGATTGGTTCATTACTTTTTGCTATCTGGAAGGAGTTTGCAATGCCTTCGAGCCCAGACCCTTGTGTTGAGCTCAGCAAACTACAAAGGTCTGTCGAGAGTCAGGTTAAATATGTTGACTGTCTAAAAGTAATGTGTCTTCTTTTAGTTTTATGCTTTTTTATGTATAAAATATAAACGTCTCAGATCGAATCGCAACCACAATTTTGGAGAGAAAATTGCAATTAGGTGTTTTCTCAAAATATTGCAGCCGTAGTACTGTACTATGAATATATTAGGGAAATATTTATTTTTATTGCATCATCTCATTCTCAGAGCCCATCTGGCAGTGAGTCCAGCAGCAGTAGCTATCAGTGTAATGCACGAAAAAGACAAAAGAAGTTATCAATGGGCATCAAGAAGTTTCCAGAGACACTTCCCTCCATTACTGTCTCAATGGTTAAGAGGAGGATCACTGGAAAGTATGTTCACTGGCCTCCAATGCTTAAATCTCTTAAGTGTAGTTGCTCACTTTGTCTATCAGTGTATGTGCTGCAGTAAAACTCAATTGCTAATGTTTGCCAGACTGGACTCCCTAAAGGAGGTACACAGAGCACGACAAGCTGATCTGACTAAGATGGAGGGAGACGTTGACAGTGCTAAAAACTCTCTGGAGAGCTTAGAGGAAAGCTCCTCTGAAAAACAGTTGAAGTTTTACAGAGACATGACCCTCTTCACTCACAATTTGGTAGAGTGTCTGCGAGAGAAGGTAAGAAGCTGAACCAATTTTAACAATGCAAAATGAATGTACACTTTATTGCCAATAGTATTTGGCCACCTGCCTTTACTCACATATGAACTTGAAGTGCCATCCCATGGAATTTCCAAAAATGTTTTGGTACCTTGGAACATTCAAAGTTCCTTTCACTAGAACTAAGGGGGCAACCCCAACTCCTGAAAAACCAACCTCACACCATAATTCCTCCTCCACCAAATTTCACACTCGGCACAATGTAGTCCGAAATGTAGCGTTCTACTGGCAACTTCCAAACCCAGATTCGTCCATCAGATTGCCAGATGGAAAAGCGTGATTCATCAGTCCAGAGAAGGGGTCTCCTCTGCTCTAGAGTCCAGTGGCGATGTGCTTTACACCACTTCATCCGTTTCTTTGCATTGGACTTGGTGATGTATGGCTTAGATGCAGCTGCTCGGCCAAGGAAACCCATTCCATGAAGCTCTCTCCGTACTGTACGTGGGCTAATTGGAAGGTCCCAAGAAGTTTGGAGCTCTGTAGCAAGTGACTGTGCAGAAAGCATCCGCTGACCCCTCTCTGTCAGTTTACGTGGCTGACATGCTGTTGTTCCCAAACTCTTCACTTTTCTTATAATAAAGTTGACTTTGGAATATTTAGGAGCGAGGAAATTTCACGACTGGATTTGTTGTACAGGTGGCATCCTATGACAGTTCCCCGCTGGAAATCACTGGGAGCGGCCCATTCTTTCACAAATGTTTGTAGAAACAGTCTCCATGCCTAAGTGATTAGGACACCTGATTCTCATTATTTGGTTGGGTGGCCAAATACTTTTTGCAATATAGTGTATGTATAAATCATGTTTCAGTTAGTAAGTTTGTTTCCATACTTAAGACTCTTTTCAAATTTAGGTGATTGAAATCAACTCTGTGGAACTGGAGTTGCACACTCTACTTTCTAGCCAGATGGAGGCACTGTGTGCACAGAGACGACATAAGATACAGGAGCAGGCACACTTCTTGCAACAGCTCAGCAGTGAGTAAGATAGATTGTTACCTCCACCTGGAGGTTACTTAATTGTAGCAGTTAGTTAGTTAGCAACAATAGTCAAAAGTTATGACCAAATTTTTATTAAACTTTTACAAAAAGCATAAGGAAGAACAGTTTAGATGGATGGGGTCTCTCATCATGTAATGCAAAGGTATTAGAAATAACCGCTTTTCCAATGATCGGAATAATCAGAGCAGATTGAAAATGCAACATTTTTATAAAGTATCTGTGTCTACAAATATTTCTGTATGTTTATTTCCTCTCTTTGATGAAATATCAACATTGCAAGTGTTGCAATTTGCCATGTTGTAATCCATTCTTGTGAAATGTAACTCTTGAGCGTTTGTGGCACTTTGGCACCTTGCAGCATCATGATGATGTCATTCGCGCCCACAGGAATTGATTGTTAATCTTAGGATAATATCATTTACCATATTACTGGTGTGATTTTGAATTTTACGACAATGGAAGGGGGCTGCTCCACCCTTTCTCATTGGGTTAGGGACGTGTTAATGAATCTTAAAATAGAGAAAATAAGATTCATGTTACAGGGTTTTGATTACCATCCATGCATCCATTTCCTACCGCTAATACAATAAAATAAATACTTAGAAGCCTTTTTTTACTTCTCTGTTGATAGAGTGGCCGTGCCAGAAACCTGAGGATTTCTGGTTCGATACCCGGCTTCCGCCATCCTTCTCCGGGAGTTTCTATGCCCCCTGGTAGGCTCTCCCAAGAAAAACGGGTCGTAGGTGAAGCGAGAAGATCAGGCAAAGAGCAGATCGAAGACATTTATTAAAAAGAAAAAACGAGGACTCAGATTTCCCATGTGGGTCACTGGGTCCCCCCTCGGGAACCTGGCCCGGAGGTGGGCTCGATGGGGAGCGCCTGAAGAGGCAGTGTGGTACCCAGTCCAACGGGCTCACCAATCATAGGAGGGAGCATAGAGGTCGGGTTCAGTGTGAGCTGGGCGGCAACCGAAAGTAGGGCCCTTGGGAGTCCAATCCTCGGCTACAAAAGCTAGCTCTTAAAGCGTGGAACGTCTCCTCGCTGGGGAGGACGGGGGGGAGCCTGAGCTATTGCATGACGTGGAGAAGTACCGGCTGGATATAGTCAGACTCAATTTGTGATGCTCAGCAAGGTCTCTGTAACCAGTCCTCTCAAGAGGGGCTGGACTCTCTTCCGCTCTGGTGTACCATGAAGCGAGAGGCAATGAGCTAGGGTGGCGATTTTGGTTGCCCCTCAACTCACAGCCTGTACGTTGGAATTTAACCCAGTAGACGAGAGGGTAACTTCCTTCCGCCTTATGGTGCGGGGGACGGGTTCTGACTGTTGTTTGTGCTTACGCACCAAACAACAGCTCGGAGTACTCACCCTTTTTGGATTCCCTCAAGGGAGTTCTGGAGAGTGCTCCCTCAGTTGTGGTTGAGTCATCAGATTTGCGGTCTCATGTTTTGGACACTCGGGTAAAGAGAGAGGCGGAGTTTTCTACCAATCACCACCTGTTGGTGACTTGGCTGTTTTTTTGCAGATGATGTGGTCCTGATGGCTTCATCTGGCCAGGATCTTCAGCTCTCACTGGATTTGTTCAAAACAGAGTGTGAAGCGACTGGGATGAGAATAAGCACCTACAAGTCCGAGTCCATGGATCTTCCCCAGAAAAGGGTGGAGTTCCATCTCTGGGTTAGGGAGGAGATCTTTCCCCAAGTGGAGGAGTTCAAGTTCCTCGTAGTATTGTTCACGAGTGAGAGAAGATTGCATCGTGAGACGACAGGCGGATCCGTGTGGCGTCTGCACCAATGTGGACACTATATAGATATGTTGTGGTAAAAAAGGAGCTGAGCCGAAAAGCAAAGCTCTAAATTTGCCAGTCGATCTACGTTCCCATCCTCACCTATGGTCATGAGCTTTGGGTTATGACGGAACGGACAAGATCACCAGTACAAGCGACCGAAATTAGTTTTCTCCCTCGGGTGGCGGGGTTCGCCTTCGAAATAGGGTGAGAAGCTCTGTCATTCGGGAGGAGATCAGAATAATGCCACTGCTCCTCCACATCAAGAAGAGCCAGATGAGGTGGATCAAGCATCTGGTCAGGATGCCACCCGGGCAAGTCTGACCGTTAGGAGGCCACGGGGAAGACCCAGGACACATTAGGGAGACTACAGTATGTCTCCTGACTGGTCTGGGAAGGCCTCGGGATTCGCCGGGAGAAGATGGATTAAGTGGCTTGGGAAAGGGAAGTCTGAGTTTCCCTGCTTAGTTAGGCTGGTACCCCCGCGACCCGACCTCTGATAAGCAGAAGACGATGGATGGACAGATTGTGGAAATCCGTAGAAAAGATCGACCAATTATGAGCGCTGATATTTGGCTTTTTGGTGTATATCAGCTTCTGCTTCTTTTTAATGGTAGCAGCCTTTCTTTTTTTTTAAACTACTACTACCTGTTTGCCCTGCATGAGAAAATGTTCCCTTTTTTTCCACTGCAGCACTTATGTGGCCACACTAATTATGAAGCGACTGGCCCAACGTTTCCCAACAAAAATATTAAAAACAACCTAAAGCCTTGTCCAGCTTTCTACTGACATATACTATTCATGTTAAAGTAACTTTTTCTGCAAATTAATATTAGCTCTAAATATCAGTTATCTGTGTACTTGACAACTAATAATCAGTACCGGTTTTGAAGAAAACATATCGGTTAAAGTTGAAGATGTTCTCTCAATATAATAGCCTTTGTAGAAGGTAAGATAGTCAGCTGAGTGATTATGTAGAAGGGGCCAGCGGGGTGGTTATTTTGTAGTCTAATAAAGAGTTTGGAGGATATTGCATATTTTACAATTCAATAAAATATATTTTGTAGTTTAATAAGGGGTTTGGAGAACATTGTACATTTTAAAAATCAATAAACCATCCTTTAAAGAAAGGAATGGATTGTTTTACCAGTTATACAAACAATTCCCAGGAATCAAAACAACTGGAACCGGTTTTCAAACTGGCTTTTTAATTCCCCACTCAAGGTTTGCTAGTTATCGCGGTTCCGGTCGACTTGGCACACCCCCAAACACACTTAAGTAAATTAATGACTCATGAGCAACTATGCCAGAGCCCAGACTTTTATACAGTACTTATATATTGATGCTCTCATGGTAACATGCCATTTCAATGTAAATGATGTGCAGTTACAAGAAAAATGGATAAAGGTCATCAAAAAAATATTTCTGATTTTCAACTTTCTCCCCTAAAATATGCAATAAGCTATTCAGGGTGTTTCATTCGATTAATCGAACAAATTCATCGGTAGATTACTTCCATCCCTTTGTTATCGATCGCTTGTACCACTCGGGGTTGCAGGAGGGCTGGAGCCTATCCCAACTGCATTAGGGCGGAAGGCAGGGTACACTCTAGGCAAGCTGCTACCTCATTGCAGGGCCAAGACAGATAAACAGACTTTGGGCTTGGCGGAGGTCTGCGCTCTTAAAATCCACTTACCTCTATTATTTGCTTTTCATTCAATCCGCAGAAAATGGTGATGAGCTGGGAGACACCACCAATGGAGCTGAAACTCAGGGGTGAGTTAGATATTTACGGTATTTACACAGTTGCATCAAATTAACTGTCAGGTGTTCACAAATCACTGTCTTAATACTGAGGCATACATTTGTCATCCACAACAATAAGTAAACCTACACAATCTTAAGAACTTTGTCACTAATTCTGTCTTCATAAATGTGTTAATTAAAATATAAATCCACATATTTTTATATAATTATCATACAGTTGAAATACTACTTTTCAAACATGTGATCCAAACTGAGAACACTGCTGCTGCACTCGACATTATCTGATTTGTACAGGCGTACCTAAAAACATGGCTGTGTGTAGAATACCCTATTTTTCGGACTATAATTCGAAGTTTTTTTCATAGTTTGGCTGGGGGTGCGACTTATACTCAGGTGCGACTTATGTGTGAAATTATTAAAACATTACCGTAAAATATCAAATAATATTATTTAGCTCATTCACGTAAGAGACTAGACGTATAAGATTTCATCGGATTTAGCGATTAGGAGTGACAGATTGTTTGGTAAACTTATAGCATTTTCTATGTTAAAGTTATTTGAATGACTCTTACCATAATATGTTACGTCAACATACCAGGCACGTTCTCAGTTGGTTATTTATGCGTCATATAACGTACACTTATTCAACCAGTTGTTCGCTATTCTTTATTTTAAATTGCCTTTCAAATGTCTATTCTTGGTGTTGGGTTTTATCAAATAAATTTCCCCCAAAAATGCGACTTATACTCCTGTGCGATTTATATATGTTTTTTTCCTTCTTTATTATGCATTTTCGGCGGGTGCGACTTATACCCGGAGCGACTTATACTCCGAAAAAATACGGTATATATGGGACCCTAGAGAACACGAGACCCTTATACATTAAGGGTTTAAAGCTTTTTATGTGGGGAATTATGGAAATTTATCCAATAAAAAAAACATACCATATTGTTTGACTTTATGATCTGCTTGCTATACAATGCAGTGTTTCAGGTAGTGGTGGTAAAGCTGAGGAAGATTGTGATATACCTGAAGACACAGAGCCTATGACGGAGGAGCAAGAGCATCTGGAAAAGCAGACAGGTAAGGAAAAAATCACTCTTAACCCTTGTGCAATTGTAACAATATATATATGCACTTAGGGTCTGAATTACTAAGATCTAAATACCACGTGGTGATCAGCGTATAAAACTGTGTGTAGTATTAGTGGGCCTGTTGCCTGGGATTTATTAACACTGCGTGTTCAATTGAAAAGTGGTGCAGACCGCCCTATTTAAATGAGGATTTTGCGTTTACTATATGTGGCATCACCACAGAGACACTCCTTTTTACAGCACATTCATGTTCTCATGCTCCTACTTGTGGTGTTTTGCTATGTTTTTAAACAAGCAGGAGATGTTCACTGTGTTCGGAAAGTATTCACAGCGCTTTACTTTTCCCACATTTTGTTAAGTTATACAGCCTTATTCCAAAATTCCATCCATCCATTTTCTACCTACCGCTTATTCCCTTTGGGGTTGCGGGGGCGCTGGTGCCTATCTCAGCTACAATCGGGCGGAAGGCGGAGTACACCCTGGACAAGTCGCCACCTCATCGCAGGGCCATATTCCAAAATTGAATAAATTAATTTTTGTTCTCAAAATTCTACACACAATATCCTATGACAATGTGAAAAGTAGTTTTTTTATTAAATACCTATCTTTGGGCAGGCAATGGGTCCCGTTTTTTGTAATCTTTGGTATGACTCGGCTGGGGTTTGAACTCACGACCTCCAAGTCTCAGGGCGGACACTCTAACCACAAGGCCACTGAGCTGATTAATTAAATTGCTTTCAATAGTTTAATAGACGTTTAAGAAAAGACAAAACATGTGGAACCCCCTAAAGGTAACTCTAAATGTGTTCATAAACTCACCTCATCATGGTTCATCATCGTTCTGAGAATTATGAAATAATTATGGTTGTCTTGTGCCATCAGGTTGTTAAGGGGCACAATTACACCAAAACAATATTTTCTTGTTTTTCTATTGGAAAGAATGACTCATTTGGTTTTCATGGAAAAATCATAGTAATATACCGGGATTACATCCATCTATCAATTTTCTACCGCTTGTCCCGTTTGGGGTCGAGTCTGTTAAAAACATCAGTTATAATGTCAGTCAATGGGACCAAAAGAGTTCTTAGAAGAAAGTGTGTATAGTTAATGTTCATATCCTATTGTAACAATGTTGCAATCGAAAACAATGCAATTTTACTAAAATAAAAGTTGTGAAAAACCTCCTGGCGAGATTTCAGACTGCTAACTTTAAGATTGAACAATCTTATCACATAAGGACAGACTTACAGTATATACCTTTGGGGCTTTGCACAACCTTTTTGCACACATCCCTGTCTGCTCTTTCTAGCTGACATCCTGCAGAGGTCCCAGGCGGTGTTCTCTGATGTTCATGACGACTTTCACGACGTTAAAAGGATCTTGTCTCGGTTCGAAGAATGGCGAGGCTTCTATTCAGAGTCTTACCACAGTGCTTACATCTCTCTGTGTTTACCCAAGCTGCTAAACCCCATCATAAGACATCAGCTGCTTGTGTGGAACCCCCTAAAGGTGCCTCTAAATGTGTTCATAAACCCACCCATCATGGTTCTCACTTATGTTGTGTGTCTGTGTCAGGATCCTAGCACCGACTTTGAGAACCTCCCATGGTTCACAGCAGTGGAGACGTTTTGTCATGGCCATGGCCACGAGGAGTTGGAACACTCAGACAGAGAAATGCTGTGTAATGTCATTGAACGGACTATCCTCCCCAAAATAACAAGTGAGTACACACTTCCAGATACCCGTTATTCACACTCAAAAAGGCCACAGTTTCATAAGGAGACTTTTTTATGTTCAGCCTTTATAGAGCTGATCTGGGACCCCATGTCTCTTCGTCAGTCAGCATGTCTAACTGAGCTTTGTCACCGACTGAGGGAGGACTATTCTGTCTTCGAAGGAGAAAAGAGTAAACCAGTTAAGGTAAGACTGAAACCTATGAAGACTGTAGCATGAAAACATGCAGGGGGAATGCCATCACGCGTTTTATGTTTTCATGTCCACACAGACACTCACAGAGGCTGTGATTGGGCGTCTGCGGAGTTGTGTAGATGAGGATGTCTTCATTCCGATTTACCCCAAAACGTCAGTTCTTGCTTAACTTCAGTAATATGCCTTGATTGAAAAAAGATGGGTTATCATTTTAATATAGTTTCTTATTTTGTATTTTTGCTGCTCTTCAAGGCTCCTGGATGACCATTTATCTCCACAGAGACGCTTCAGAAACCAACAGTTCTGGATGGCCATTAAGGTATGCTAGTTTGTCATTCTTTCTCATGAGCATGTTGATTATTGTGTTGTTTTTGCATATGCACTAGCTGCTAGGAAACATGGGGAAATGGGATATGCTGTTGCCCGAGTCTATACTGAAGGAGCTCATGTTGGACAAGTTGCTGTGTCGATACTTAACAATCACCCTGTGCAGTCAGACGCCGTCTGATAACAATCTTCAGGCTTGCAAAAGGGTATTCATTTTTCCCCAATTTGGCCATGTGCTTGTGCTTTCACATTTGTCACTGAATTTTCGTGTCCCACCAAAGATCGCTGACAACCTGCCACTCAGTTGGTTCAGAGGAGAGAATCAATGTTTGCCTCAGCTGCAGACTTTCCGAAACCACCTCGTTCAGAAGGCTCACAACATTTGCAAACAACAGCCTGCTGATGATCCAAATACTAGGTATTTCAAACAACTATGCTTTTTAGAAATGTTAAACTGTCTTCACAATGGCTTAATACTCAGTTTTGATTGAGAGATGGTAAAATTAATCGTTTTCATGTTGTGGTGTAAACCAGTGGGCCCCAACCACCGGTCCCTGACGCATTTACTACCGGGCCGCACAGAAACATTAATTAATTTATAAACTACCACAATTTCTCCAACTTAACTTTCACTTGTCCCACTAAACACACCAATAAGCTTGTTATAGATGTATATTACAACTCCTTTATAATACAACTTCAGCGTTATATTGAGCTGATTTTGTTAGCAAATTTTTTTGCTGTTTTTATCTGTTACACGTGGAAAGCCGGTCCGTGAAAATAATGCACACAATTTATACCAACCCCTAGTGTAAACAACATTGGTTAGCTTACACAACTCACAAAAAGTTAGTTGTATTAGGCTTTAATAGGAAGTTGCAGAATGCACTTAAAATGCACTGGAACCTTTCAGGGGAGCTTCATTTGACTGTCTTTAGAAATATAAACGTCCCAACTGTCCAATGTTTCAGTAGTTTTTACACAACTTGCTTTTCTCTAACAAGTAGTGGGATGGCAAAATTTACATTAGGTGACATTTTAAAAAACATATGTAGTATAGTATGCATTTTTGTGACTCTTCCAGTCCCTTAATCTTTGTTACAACCTGCTAAATATACTGTGACAATCTAAGCTCAGTGGCCACTTCCTCGGACAACATTCTGAAGAGTTGCAAGTTCAAGGTACTGTGTATCAATTTTAGGCCATATCTTTGTCTCATGTCAGAATGTGCATTGCACGATGGAGGACCGTTCAAATCATTCCTGTCTACATTTGTATTTCATCATTTGGGACATTTCCTAAGAATAAGGGAAACACTTGGGGATTTTCATCACAAATCCCTGTTAAATCAATAACATGACCTATTTGTGGCTAGAACTTGTATCGCTTGGATCTTTAAGAGAGTGTCACACACAACTTTACTATCCACTATGACACACTCACACAGCAGTTGCTGGGCTAAAATACTAGGCTGCCATTCCAGTCGTATAGCATGAGTAAAAAATAAGAGCAATACTTGCCTCCTTCACGGCGCTTGGGGTTGAGACATTTATCAAGCTAGCTTGCGTTTTTTCTTCCTCAATGTTACAAGAAAGCATGAGAACGTCTGCCCAGCTGCTTGTGAAATTTTTGTATATATTTTTTTATATACAAACTTGAATGTCTTTAAATACACTAACAATGATCCAATACATTGTAATGTAGTTTAGAAATGACAGTGGCATGGCTGCCCAACTCACTGTAAAAGATGATTATATTATTGTATTCATGTTAGCATTTAAGTGAGCAATTAGTGCTCTAAATATGCCCGCTAACAATTAGTATACCAGTTGTCAACTAGCGAGTACATGACAATGTACTCGCTAGCTGTTAGCGGCGCTGTGTATTATTTGAATAGCTTATTACGGTACAGCACAATAACAAGGTATTTTTAAGACCTGTTTAATTTAAAACAATCACAATTTTAGTAGGGGGTCCCTGCTGCTTCTCTGGATCAGTTTGAGGGTGCCTGGCCTCGAGTATGTTGAAGAACCCTGACGTAAAGATAGTAAGTCTATTTGTCAAGATATTTGTCTTTTCCATCTTCATGTGCATCAATCGCTCCCACTTTTTCAATTTGACTCAATTACATAAAATGCAACTCGCCGCCTGCTCTCACGAGCCAATTCCCCTGCGTCTTGCCGAAGTTTTAGTCGAGCGTACCTGATCGGTGCAGTAGCACAGGACTGGGGTTTCATAGAAAGCATTAACATGATTTCCCAAAAAAGTTGACAGGCACTTTTTGGGGAATTTTGTCTGTCATTCACAATCATTATGAGAGACAAGAAAACACATCTTTTTCTTTTAACAAGGATTTTTAAAGATGATAAACACTTGGAAGATTAAACTAATGGCTGTCACCTTTGAATCATTCAAGCCCTTTAAAAAAATTTCAAAATCCTCAGTTTTATATACACGTAAGTCTATACATAATGGAAAATAACTGAAAGTACTTGTCCAGAGTGTACACCGCCTTTTGCCCGAATGCAGCTGAGATAGGCTCCAGCGACCACGAACGGGACAAGCAGTAGAAAATGGATGGATGGATGTTCACAACAATATATAATAGGTTCAATGTTTAATGAATTTTGATCATTTTAATCAATGCCAGGGCTGATTTCTTCAGTGCATTGATTTCCATTTCCATAGCAGCACCTTCTGGTAACAAATGTTTTTACTGTTGGAAACGAAGGCATGTGTGTTGTAATCATGGCAGAAACGATAACAAACAACAAAAAAAACTATTTTTGGCCAAATGATGATTCACAACATTATCTTTTTGAAGCTAAATATATGGAGGATTAGCTACTCCTTCTAGAAGCGAGCATGAAGAGTGAAACCGAGAGAGTGAGGTGAAGATGACAACTTTATAAATGTGGAACTTTGAGCCAAGCTGTTTCAACATAAATTACGTGCTTACCCAAATAAACCGGAAAAACGTCCTTGGCCAGCTGGACCAAGCGCACAACTGTCCGTCGAGTGAGTCAAACTTTAAATATTGATCATGTTACACACAGCAAATCAGGCTTGCAATTACAACTACAGTACATACACTGTCGAGCAAGCTATGTACAACCAAAACATGAAATGGGGGTGATACTTTACGATACTGTAATGTGATTGTTCATGTTTTTCCAGTCAGTACAGATTGGTGTCTTATTGCAGTGTTGTGCAGTACAAACTCAAAACGCTTTTCGTGCTGACGTAAAAGCATACTTACCTCTTTCTGTAGTTAGCTTTTATGGCTAATACCATAGCACTCCAATGTGTTAATATGCTAGAAAAAAAATAAAATAGTTCAGTGTACACTCTTACAACAAAATTGCAACAGCTTGATTGTACAGGTTACCGAACTTTAAGTATTGTTGACGGTACTAGAAACATTTTTAAAGTAATTTGGAGGTAAAACTGATTGCTCCAATAAGCTGCAATGCTATCCACCAAAAACAAGATGATTTTTACAAGTTAGACTGCAAAAGGAGAACATTTGTCTTTTTGTCTCTCATAATGAATGTGGACAAATAGCAAAATTCCCCCCAAAAGTGCAATTCCCCTTTAAATCTTAATTCTAAGTTACACAGGACATTTGTTGGCCGATTCATACATCACACATCTTCTGTAAATTTGGTTGTTGAGATCCTCATTAGAAAACAGTTGTGCAAAAATTACTGAAACATTGAACAGTTGGGCATGTGCATTGAAAAGTTTAGAGATGATCACGTTCACATGTAAAAGGTAACAGGGCCATTTTATGTTCATCCTGAAATTATAGCCGAAAGTACTTAACATTTTGTGAGTTATGTAAGTTAGTGCAACTGTACGCCACTGAAAACTTCAACCACCATAACCAATATTGTTAAATGAAGGCTGAGCATTATTGTCTTTGTAAACAGATTTACCAAATCTTTTTTTGTTCTTTTTAGGCTCGATGTGGTCGAAGTGCTGAAAATTTTAAGTGCTATCCGATGCCACGACTCGATCATGGCCATAACAGAAAAATACCACTATGAAGATGTCATCTATTCTCATCAGCTGCTTAATCATGACACTGAATAGACAACCAGCATGTCACAAGTTGGATTAAATAAATGTTAGAGCACTCTTTTACCATTTTTTTTTTTTTTAAGTTGGCAAATCTGAGTGGGACTTCTCAATGGTGAGGTGGGTGTCTTAAGCATTTTGTGTTTGTATTGGAAATAACTATTTTTATAAATAAATATTGTATTTTATTTGGAGTGTTGATTCACATGCTTATTTCAAACAGTAGGTGGCTCTAACAAACATACTATCAAGAAGAATAGTTTGAAAATATCCAGTTGATTAAAGATATCATGATGCTTCCAATTTAAATATTTGAAGGTAGTGCCAAGAATTATGACAGACATATTTATGCAGTAGCTGGCTTTATTTAGAAGGCTCACACAAAAACAAATGCAGCAAACCATTTCTATTTGCACATCACGCTCATACTCGAATGTCAGAAACAAGTCTGGACTAATGGCTTGTGTTTCATATAATTCCAGTCAACACGAGTAATAAAACTGGTACAAAAGAGTTTTTCGATGTGGAGTTCTAAGTGCTGCAATAAAGTAGGTGATATTCTAATTATTGGAGCCCAAAAACCATCAAAACATGCCTTAAAAAGCAGGTTTGGTACATGCATACAGACGCACATACATGAGGCTGCTATAGCAAACACTGTACTGCCTTGCCATTGTTACTTATATGGTGCTTAGCAGGCTGCTGTATATTTAACACTAAATGTAATTATGATTGCATGAGTACCAAAACCTGGATTGTATTTTTATTACTGTGCTGTTACATGGTCATGTGAGCAGCCACTTAGTAGTGATATATTCTGCAGAAAGGTACTGCAAGTGCAAAGAGGATTATTAGACAGAGGTCGTTATATTAATCTAATATAATCAATTATACATGAACTTTTTAAAGTTGGACACATTCCAGGTGTTATTCATTTAGTGCTTCAACTAAAACCTAAAGTCCAGCATCACACCAGGAACCTTAGATGACAGAGAACTTGATGCCATGTTTGTTGAGACGCTCAATCAGGGTGGTTTTTGCAAAGGCAGCTCCTGGTGTGTACACTCCTCCGCTAAGAGGGAAAACAAAATACATTTTATTCCCAGCTCCATAGCAATGTAAATACCAAACAAATGCACACACACTATAGCAATAAGGTTGTTCAATAACATCACATACAAAGTATTACATTCAGTGAAATCTACACTATTGTTTTCGCTGAGTGAGCGCTTTAAACTAGTAAATCAGCATTTTTAGGAGGGCTCACCTCTTGGGCAAGTCTGAGGCTTCATTAAGGATGGTGAGAGCAGCTTGCACCATAGCAATGGGTGTGGCCACATAACCACATTCTAAGCGGAAGAGAGAAAGTTGCCTTCAATATGTGTCTGACAAGTAAAACAAAGGAGATAAATAGTTTTCTTCCAAACAAAATAATTGCACTTGCCTGGTCCTTGAACCAATGTACAAATCTTGCCATTAGGTTTTCCCTGGGAGGGGTCAAGTCCCTCTGTGTATCCCTCTCCATAAAGGACAAATCGGAATGACGATGCTTCCATCTGACACACACACGTATTACAACACTTTCTACAAGCTCAACAAAAGACTTCCAGATATACAAATCACCTGTTTCCGAGTTGGCCCAGCCTTAGAGAAGAGTCCAAAAGAGAAAAACTCTGGATTCTGGTAAAGTAACAATGTTAGCATTAGGACAGGACTATTGAGTTACTATGCGGGAGACTTAAACATTTGTCGCTTTACCTTGGCGAGCAGGTCACGTCCAAAACTGAATTTGACCAAGAGCCAGAACAACATGCCAGCAAACACCAATTTGATGACATTGCCAATACCACCGATGCCCGCATACGCGCCATATTGGACCTGGGAAAAATGACAGAAAAGCAGCGGATGCAGTGACTTTGTTACTAGTGTTCTGTGTTGGACGCTTCAAAATCACTAGCTTACACAAAAAATAATTAAGATAAAATTGAAGTCAGTGTACAATGAAACCTGAAGAGGTACCATTTGTTAAGCATAGGCGAACGTGAACCCAAGGTGTGTGGCCCACTGCAGCCTGCATCATAACAAAACATTCGCCATGCATGCATACAGCATGGTGACCTAATTGGTAAGTATTTATGTATTATTTTTGTATATGGCCTTTTAGACAGAGCGGATGTAGTCTTAGTTTTTTATTTTTGTTTTTTTGGGATACCACCATGGCAAAGACAGAAAGGTGGGAAAATGACCACAAAACAAGAAAGGTGTTTAACTTTTAGCAACATCTAGGTCTTGTAGTAATGAAAGCAGTATACAGGTGTCTGTCCTGGCTGCTTAGTACAAAATGGCTAGTGTATCTCAACATCAATAATCGACAGCTATATTGATGAAGTGACTTAACTTCCAGGAACAAGCATCAAGCATCTGCACTGCAAGTAGTCCATGGTTTAGTTTCTAAGGTTTACTATGCAGCTGTTAACTTATTTTTACACTTGCATGACTGTTAAAAATGTTAGAAGCATAATACATAACTCTTAGGGGTGTGAAAAAAAATCAAATTTTGAATGATTTATGATTTTTATTTGTAACAATTCTTCATTGACTAAGAAAAAAGAAAACTTTTTTTTTAATGTGTCCCGTTTAGCTACTTGGGCAAATCATGTTGATTGAGATGCCCATATGTGCTGGAAATATTTACTTTAGAACAGAGAAGTGTTGGATACTTATATTGTTGCCCTATATGTATTTGACTTTATTAAATGTTTGGTTACAATTTTATTAAACAACACTGTTTTCTTTTTAAGTAATAAACATGTATCAGAGCTGTAAATATATTTTATGGAGGAATGTAGCTAATCATAGAACTGGCACCCAATGTTACTGTTTTGAATCGAATCGTTACCCCCAAGAATAGAATCGGATTGTGCAGTGCCCAAAGATTCACAGCCCTTTCATTTTCGCTTCTTTAAACTCTGTCATGTCTTCAAAGAGTGGGTTATGTAACAGTTTTATAATGCAGAATAACTTGTTTTCCCCTTTTTACGTTATATCTGTTATTTTCAACTGGAAAATTTGAATATGGGAACAGACTTTTAAGGCGCCTTTGTAATTCTAATGCTGCAAAATAAATGAGAGTCTAGAACAAGGGGCCTAAATCACTATTGGAGCTACTTTGCCAAAAAATAAAAGACAAATGCACTATTTTTTTTAGGGATGTCTGATATTTCGGACTCCCGATATTATCGACCAATAAAATGCTTTAAAATCTAATATCGGAAATTATCGGTATCGGTTTCTAAAAGTAAAATTGATTACTTTTTTAAACTTCGCTGTGTACACGGACGTAGGTAGAACAGAGCGCCAATAAACCTTAAAGGCACTGCCTTTGCATGCCGGCCCAGTCTACGGCTTTTAACACAAGTGAATGCCACGCATACTTAGTCAACAGCCATACAGGTCACACTGAGGGTGGCCGTATAAACAACCTTAAGACTGTTACAAATATGCGCCACACTGTGAACCCACACCAAACTAGAATGAAAAACACATTTCGGGAGAACATCCGCACCGTAACTTAACACAACAGAACAGACACCAAGAATCTTTTGCAGCACTAACTCTTCCGGGACGCTACAATATACACCCCCCGCTATCCCCCCACCTCAACCTAATCATAGTCTCTCTCAGGGAGAGCATGTCCCAAATTCCAAGCTGCTGTTTTGAGGCATGGTAAAAAAAAAATTTACTTTGTGACTTCCATAATAAATATTGCAGAGTGCCATGTTGGCATTTTTTCCATAACTTGAGTTGATTTATTTTGGAAAATCTTGTTACATTGTTTTATGTATCCAGCGGGGCATCACAACAAAATTAGGCACAATAATGTGTTAATTCCACGACTGTATATATCGGTTGTGAACAAAGTTGGAATATAGGTTATCAGTAAAAAAGCCATTATCAGACATCTCTACTATTTTTATTGTTTTTACATTTCAATTGTACCTTATTTACAAAGAAGACCTCTACTCAAAACAGTGCACTCATTGTCTTTGTGATATTTTGCTTCAATGAATTATAAAAATACTAAGACAAATATTATTTGTCCCTTTTGTGAGCTGCACAAAATCAGATGACGAGCTACCTGTTGGATACCTGTGTTCTAGAAGCACATGAATACACTGACCGGACTGGCCTGATGTTCCTCCACCAGGAAGCGCTGTGTTCTCTTAATAACAGATGGATCAGAACCCATGAAGGGCATCGAGTACTGCTGGATCTCATTGCTGAAGAACAGCGAACCCCTACACAAGTACATTTTGATGATGCACTTTTGTATTAAGATGTATGTCACAGTAAAGCCTAAATATTTGGACTATACCTGCGTTTCAGCTTGGTGCCCACAGAGGGCAAAGGTTTGTAATTAAACTTCCTCCGAAGACTTTGAAGCTTGTGGCTGTCTGCGAATCCGTAGATGGCCGACTGCCACGTGCCATCATGGATGCATCCTCCCTGACAGAAGAGGACAAACGGGTACTGTATAGTCAAGGGGAGCAAAAGTTTTCCGTCGACTTGCCCTCTGCAGCCTTATCACATACCTCAGGGCCAGCCTTGACGGTCAGGAAGCTCTCCACTGCAGTAAGAGTCCCTGCAGACAACATATTTCAAATAGTGTCAGCCACAATCATACAAACCATGTCAACATACTAGAGATGTCCCTAGCTGATCTTTACTGCAGCTGTGACCAGTACTTTCATGGCACACTAAGAAAAACAATTACAATTCCACACAAAATGCAGGGGTTCCATGAATTTCAGGTGTATGCGGTCTTGCCAGATCACCGACTTGAAATTGGGCGCAAACTGCACTCAACGCATTGTCTGAACACAGTGCGCAGCAGCTTCCAAGATACTAATCCTCACCACCGTGGTGGAAAATTAACTATGTTTTCTTACCAACCCCGTTTCCATATGAGTTGGGAAATTGTGTTAGATGTAAATATAAACAGAACACAATGATTTGCAAATCCTTTTCAACCTATATTCAGTTGAATGCACTACAAAGACAAGATATTTGATGTTCAAACTCAAACTTAATTTTTTTTTTGCAAATAATAATTAACTTAAAATTTCATGGCTGCAACACGTGCCAAAGTAGTTGGGAAAGGGCATGTTCACCACTGTGTTACATCACATTTTCTTTTAACAACACTCAATAAACGTTTGGGAACTGAGGAAACTAATTGTTGAAGCTTTGAAAGTGAAATTATTTCTCATTCTTGTTTTATGTTGAGCTTTAGTCGTTCTACAGTCTGGGGTCTCCGCTGTCGTATTTTACGCTTCATAACAGGCCATGCATTTTCGATGGGAGACAGGTCTGGACTGCAGGCGGGCCAGGAAAGTACCCGCACTCTTTTACTATGAAACCACGCTGTTGTAACACGTGGCTTGGCATTGCCTTGCTGAAATAAGCAGGGGCGTCCATCATAACTTTGCTTGGATGACAACATATGTTGCTCTAAAACCTGTATGGACCATTCGGCATTAATGGTGCCTTCACAGATGTGTAAGTTACCCATGCCTTGGGCACTAATACACCCCCATACCATCACATATGCTTTTGAACTTTGCGCCTATAACAATCCGGATGGTTATTTTCCTCTTTGTTCCGGAGGACACCACGTCCACCATTTCCAAATATAATTTGAAATGTGGACTCGTCAGACCACAGAACACTTTTCCACTTTGCATCAGTCCATCTTAGATGAGCTCGGGCTCAGCGAAGCAGGAGGCATTCCTTGGTGTTGTTGATAAATGGGTTTTGCTTTGCATAGCAGAGTTTTAACTTGCACTTACAGATGTAGCAACCAACTCTAGTTAGTGACAGTGGTTTTTCGAAGTGTTCCTGAGCCCATGTGGTGATATTCTTTGCAGTACCGCCTGAGGGATCAAAAGTCTAAGATCATCGCTTACGTGCAGTGATTTCTCCATGTTCTCTGAAACTTTTGATGATTTTACGGACAATGGATGGTAAAACCCCTAAATTCCTTGCAATAGCTCGTTGAGAAACGTTCCAAAACTGTTCGAAAATTTGCTTACAAATTTGTGACCCTCACCCCATCCTTGTTTGTGAATTACTTAGCATTTCATGGAAGCTGCTTTTATTCCCAATCATGGCACCCACCTGTTCCCAATTAGCCTGCACACCTGTGGGATGTTCCAAATAAGTGTTTGATGACAATTCCTCAACTTTATCAGTATTTATTACTCCCTTTCCCAACCTCTTTGTCACGTGTTGCTGGCATTAAATTCTAAAGTTAATGATTATTTGCAAAAAAAAAAAAAAATTGTTATCAGTTTGAAGATCAAATATGTTGTCTTTGTAGCATATTCAACTGAATATGTGTTGAAAAGGATTTGCAAATCATTGTATTCCGTTAATATTTACATCTAACACAATTTCCCAACTCATATGGAAACGGGGTTTGTAGTTTCTTCCAAGTATTTTTATCACTGGAAGACTAAAAGAAATTGAACATTGATGAAGTTTTGTATTTAATTTTACTAAATAAGCGCTCATGTCTTGCAACTTTTAGAGACAGTGCATTTGTCATAAGAAACAGTCGGATTAATTCCCATAATTTTTTTAAATGAATGAAAATGTGTGCCTATTACAAAGGAACCGGTCGGATCTCTCTGTGAGGTGGCTCGCTGCAGTCAGACAAATTTTAGAACTATCTACATCACTTTATTAACAATAAATCGATAGGCAATTTTGAAATTGATTAGTTAATGTCAATGTCCGAATTGTGATGTATTTAAAAAACTGTTATCTCCCACTCCTCTACGAGATACCTAGTATACTATCAGTAGATACACGATACTAGAGTGATTAGATTGATATTTTTCTTTTCGTTGTTATTGCAAAATATTTCTTTGGGTTTTTTGTTTACAAAATTAGAAAGTAAGTCTCTGTATAAACAGGAAGGCTTTGGGGGCAAAAGCCAAATGATTTAAATGGGAGCCAATCGTAGTTATTGCTTTTGTTTAGTTATTGTGGATTAGCAACTTTATATTGTTTAAAAAATGTGTATGTACCATTCGATACCACGTTTATTACATCATCTGCTTTACAATACTGGCGCATTCTACATTTAATAAGATAAACTTTAAAAAATGTGTTATTGGTTGTACTTTACATACACGCTACAAAACATTTTCAGTTCTATAATCTATTGTCAAAGTATTGGACCAGGACTCGAAATCCAATCAAATTTGAGACAAAAAAATTGTATCGCAAGTGGAAGCCAAAGATGTTGATGGGGACATCCCTACAACATACCCTTAAACTGTTCTCTGGTGTACAGGACCCCCATGTCTGCAGGAATAGAGTCAAATCCACAGCTCCCTATGATGTACACGCCTTTATCAGATGCCTGGTTGTGGTAGTTGAGTTGCATGCCTTCCAGGAACTGCACACAAACAAGTGGAACAGTTCACCACATGAATGCCGACAGTCTCTTCCTTCTTATTTGTGCGGTCATCTGGAAGTATAATGTTGAGAATCAATTTTCTAATTTAATTTTACGTCGTCCCTCTTCACATTCCCTAAGGACACATTTAGTAGGGTGATTGTTGGAACACCAGCTGCAGAAAAAAGTGCTGCCATGAGTTTAAGTGAGGAGTAATTTAATAAATGACTGAAAAGCTGCATGTTGGTAATAATACAGTAACAACAATGCTCTAAAATCTGTAGAGATCAGTAGGACGACATGCAGGTGGGCAAAACTCAATTACAATGGTTTTGTGACTGACTTGTGACTAGTCTAGGGTTAAACCCACCTCACCAATCCTTGCAGAGGTTAAGCAATAAAAAATGAATGAATGGAAATAATTTAACCGAAAGTAGCACAGGAGGTTACTTTTCAAACCAGCTTCAAACACTTAGGGCCTGATTTACTAAAGGTTTTTGCGTGTACTAAAACATGTGCAAACTTTATAGCACAGACAAATCTGATCTACTAAACATGTGCACATTGGAATGTATCTTTTAAGTGAGGAGAGTGAGGCATGCAATGCATTGTGTGTCTATGGCGTCATTAATAAGCAGAATACATACTGATCATCAAAACACCCACAATACTGGGAGGACAAAAAAGGCAAATATATTTACAGCCTATGCACACGTGACCATTTAGCGAGCACTATTTTGCATTTTATTTAACATGTTTGAAAAGGATGCGCAAACGGACAGTTCCACATTTGGCTGTGAGCAAGGAGTGCTCCTGCTGCTAAGACACATGGAGAATCCTGTGTCCTACGTGTACATTTCATCATATTCGGACAGTCAAAAATAAAAATAAATATTAGACACATGGTGTGTTCTGCAAAATCCGTTTATAATTTCATAGCTGCTAGAAGAGATAAGGGGCTGATTTAAAACTAATTCAATGGATGTGTTTTGGTGTCATGTTATATTTTTTAATGACGTTTGTTTTTTCACATAGAATATATATTAATACCATACTATACTATAACAACTTCCTGAAGTATGCACTTTTTGCATCTTGAGCACAGTACTGCAGACTCCCTCCCTTCACCGGTAAAAAAATAAAATACATAAAAATGGTATCAATGGGGACACTCTGCACGACTGCTTCTAAAATTACCCATCAAAAGTGGTAGGTGTCCGTTATTTAAAAATATAGCAAAACGCCGCAGGTAAGAGCCTGGTCATGTGCAGTAAAGGAGTGTCTCTGTGGTGATGCCGCTTACTGTATAGTAGACGCAAAGTCCTCATTTAAATAAGGTGGTCTTCACCACTTTTCAATTGCACATGAAGTGTTAGTAGATCACATGCAACACGCTCACTACTTTATAGATTTTAAAGGCTGTTTAGCACAAGGTATTTAGATCTTAGTTAATCAGGTCCTTACCGTAGTAATTTATGATCCGATTAATAGTAACGGTTTTATGATATGAACCATACAGTATATAACCGAGTTGTTGCTTAATCAATCTGAAAAGTGAATTTGAGCACAGCCGGATGCTTTTTCCAGAAACCTCACTACTTGATTTGGCAGTTATATAAGATGTCTAATATGAGCCTCAGTCCACTCATAAATTGGGTGAGACAAATCAAAAAAAGGCAGAGCATTACCTGAGGTTCTCCAGAGATGTCAAGATGATGGGCTCCATTCTCCACACAGGCTTTGACAACGGGTTCACCAAAAAACCTGTACTGTAAACACACAAACAAACCCATTAATTAGATACATTCATTCATCTGGCTTTAGGAAACAAGTCTGTTCTGAAATATTTCCACAACAAGATACTATTTATTGTACACCACTATTCATGCTTAAATATATAAACATTTGAAGTTTGGTGGTGTTTGAAACAAACTTGAATGTATCACCAGATGCAAAGCAGCATTGCTGCACACAACCCGCTTTTGTGTGTGGTCAGTCTATAGCCTTCATTGTGTAAATAAATAAATGTTGCAGTGTGCAAAACAGCAAGACACACGCATTCAAATTAGTGAATAGGTTAGTCAAAACTGATGGAAATGTGTGTCACTCAATGAAGAAACCCCTTTTTTTCTTTAAAATGTATTTTTTTTTTTTTAATCTCAAAATGATTTTTGGGGTTTACTTACAGGCCCCACACAGTTGAGAACAATGACAGCCTGCTTGCACATGGCCGCCAGCGAGTCGGGTTCTTCCACATCTGCGACAATTATGTCCACTCCGGTCCTCAGTTCGGGCTTCCCTGCAACGAGAGAGGTGTTTTTTTCATAAAAATGCTATTTAAAAATCTAACATCTGTAACAAGTGTTGACAGTGCAAAAGCAAAAAGGCTCAACAAATACAGCGTCTCACAAACGCAAGTACACTGGCAAAGGGACGGCGTGGCGCAGTTGGGAGAGTGGCCAAGCGTAACCCGAGGGACCCTGGTTCAATCCCTACCTAGTAACAACCTTTTCACGTCCGTTGTGTCCTTGAGCAAGACACTTCACCCTTGCTCCTGATGGGTGCTGGTTAGCGCCTTGTATGGCAGCTCAGCGCCTTGTATGGCAGCTCCCTCCATCAGTGTGTGAATGTGGAAGTAGTGTCAAAGCGCTTTGAGTACCTTGAAGGTAGAAAAGCACTATACAAGTACAACCCATTTACCATTTAATTTAACCATTTTTACTACAGTATATCTTCTCAAGGGACAATACTATAGAAAAGGAAGTGTAGCTTAATAGTAGTCAGTGTACTGTTTGTGGTGTACACAAGATATTTAGAGAATACTGGCACATTTTATGTGGATAGGAATTTTTTTTACAGTAGTACCTCAACTTAAGAGTGTTTTGAGATAAGAGCTGTCTGTCGGCTAATTGGTATACAAGCAAAACATTTGAGTTACACGCCTCGCTGTTTTTTGCTGGGTGTAGGAAATGTCACAGTGAACCATGTTAGATCCCACCAATACCTCTGGTCTTACTGGTCTTATCATTGGCTTATCGCTAAATATCGACAAATTTTGTTTTCAACCATTGGAACGGAGAAAGTTTGTGTGAAGGAGTGCTGAGCTTCATTGAATTAAAAACCTCCATCAAAAACATGACCAAGTGTCAAGTCGACAAGCGCAGCACTACTAGTCTGCAGCATACCAAAGCAGGGGGAAGTTAAAATAATAAATCAATGGCGGACATTTATCCATGAAAATATGGAAAAGCTGCAAATGTGTTGCGATCTGTGACTCAGATCTTCACATGTTTATTTTTCCATCTTTGTTTCATTCTCTTCTGACCCACTTACTTCCTGTTTAGTCCGTTACCATGGTTACACATTGATTTCACCTGCTCCTCGTTTTCTACACACCTGGTTCTCCTTGATTTCTCCCTATATAAGCTTTCCTCTTTTCTTTGTTCACTCTCGGATCCTAATTTGCCCACGCGCAACAGTGACGACTCTCGACCTTCATCTTTGTATGTATATTCTCGCTAGCTTTTACGCTAAGCCATTTGTTTATTTAATAAATCCATTTATAACTTACCTTGTTGTGTTCATCGCTTCGACGCATCCCCGGAAGAACCAATCCGGCATTACAATGCCACACAAGCGTCACAGTAGGATCCGAGCATCAAAATGTTTTTCCGCGTCGAAACCACGGGAGGAACCCTTCGACTTGGGTTTGTGGTTGGAGCTCGTGGCTTGGGAGCAGGAAAGACTTGACTGTGGGCCTGAAGTCCCCTCCGAAGCCGTTCGCGCTGCCCCGAAGAGGCGGGGGGTCCAGTGGAGAGGCCCCCCGCACGGCAGTAATGTTCCAGCACCACTTATTCCTCCCCATGGACACAGCAAGTTTCACCCCGTCCAGGATTCACCCGTCATTACCGGTAATCCTGCTTGTTTTTTTTCAAATCATTCCTTAAGCTGCCATGACACTTTTTCTGACACAAGCGATGACGTCAATTGGGGAACGCCCACCGGTGACGCAACACCGGCCTCTGTTGATGACATTTTTTCAGAAGATTTTTATATTGTGGACAGTAATTCTCATTCCCAACCTTTTTTGAATATCAATAACATTCATGACAAGATACAGAATTATCAGGATATTTTTTCTTATTATTCTAGTCAACCTCAGTCACCTAGTTTTTCTCCTACACCTCCTTTAAAACCTCATTCTCCGGCCAAGTCCAAGGTGTTTCCTCCCTTTTCTAAAGGAAATTCTGGACAAATTAAAGGGGAGGAGTCGGCCCGCCTCCAAGCCTCCCACCACCCTCCCTTAAGGTCAGTCCCTGACCATAGGGAACGGGTCTGGGATCCCCGTCTGGAGGAAGGGGCTATGACCTATAGCTGTGCTACGGAGGTAGCACAGATACTACCCTCTAAACCACAGCCACCATGTAGACCTCCTCCACCTGTTTTTCCCCCGGCCAAATCTCAACGGCCTTGTAGACCTCCTCCACCTGTTTTTCCCCTGGCCAAGTCTCAACGGCCTTGTAGACCTCCTCCACCTGTTTTTCCCCCGGCCAAGTCTCAACGGCCTTGTAGACCTCCTCCACCTGCTTTTCCCCCGGCCAAGTCTCAACGGCCTTGTAGACCTCCTCCACCTGTGTTCCGTCCGAACCCTAGTCCTTACCCAAGTTCTTGTCCGAGCCCCAGTGTTACTGTAAGTCCTAGTCTTTGTCCTAGTCCTTGCCCGAGCACCAGTTTGATTGTTAGTCCCAGTCCTTGCCCAAGCCCTAGTTTGACCGTTTGTCCTAGTTCTTGCCCAAGCCCTGGTATGACTGTAAGTCCTGGTCGTTGCCCAAGCCCTTCTCAAAGCACTAGTGTGATTGTAAGTCCTGGTCCTCTCTCAAGTCCTTGCCCGAGTCCTAGTGTTTGTCTTATCACTCATCATAGTCCTAGTCCTGCTCACAGCCAGTCCCCTAGTTCTCCTCGGCAGACCCCTGTGCCTGCTCCTCGGCTGAAGCCGACACCTGCTCCTCGGCTGAAGCCGACACCTGCTCCTCGGCTGAAGCCGACACCTGCTCCTCGGCTGAAGCCGACACCTGCTCCTCGGCTGAAGCCGACAACTGCTCCCAGTCTGGTTCTCACACCAGCACATGACTCTCGCCTGGTTTTCAAGCCAGAATTAGACTCTCGCCTGGTTTTCACACCAGAAAATGTTTCTAGCCTGGTTCTCAAGCCAGCACTAGACTCCCACCTGGTTCTCACACCAGCCTCCGACCCAGAACTGGTTCTCATACCAGTTACAGACTTTAGCCTGGAGCCCACTCCAGTACCAGCTCCAGAGCTGGAGCCTACTCCAGTACCAGCTCCACGCCGCCAAGCGCCGGTACCAGCTCCACGCCGCCAAGCGCCGGTACCAGCTCCGCGCCGCCAAGCACCGCCGACGACGGGGCTGGAGCCCACACCAGCGTCGACGACGGGGCTGGAGCCCACACCAGCGTCGACGACGGGGCTGGAACCTTCACCTGTGTCGACAGGGCTGGAGCCCACTCCAGTGCCAGCTCCTCGACAAGCGCCGGTACCAGCTCCACGCCGCCAAGCACTGCCGACGAAGAAGCTGGAGCCCACACCGGCGCCGACGATGAGGCTGGAGCTCACACCAGTCACGACTCCTGCGGCTCCCAGGCCGCCTCCGACGACTCCTGCGGCTCCCAGGCCGCCTCCGACGACTCCTGCGGCTCCCAGGCCGCCTCCGACGACTCCTGCGGCTCCCAGGCCGCCTCCGACGACTCCTGCGGCTCCCAGGCCGCCTCCGACGACTCCTGCGGCTCCCAGGCCGCCTCCGACGACTCCTGCGGCTGCAGCACCCGCATCATCCTCGCCAGCTGCACTCGGGCCTGCTTTGGCTGCAGTCCCCGCACCCTCGTCTGCTGCTTCCAAGCCTGCTGGGATTTCGGTGCTGAGGCGTCGTCCACCACGTCGACCACGGGCGTGGCCTCTGCGAGGTCATCCTCCTCGCCAGACACTCCCTCCTCCATGTCGGCCACGGATGTGGCCGTGCCCGGGTCGTCCGCCTCGCCGGGCACCTTATCCTGCGAGGCGGCCACTAATGTGGCTTTTTCGAGGTCGCCCGCCAAAACTTGTTCGGCAGCAGCGTTCCACCCGCCGCCGCCACATGATGTGTCCTCGGTGGATTCGGGGACATGCGATCTGGCGACCCTCCACCGTGGCCTCCCTCCGCCCTCCCTTCGTTTGTGGACTTTCTGGTTTTGGGGAGGGGGTTCAAGTTTTTGTTTGTGTTTTTGAGACATCTGGAATCTGTCTTTTTGGGGGGGGGAATACTGTTGCGATCTGTGACTCAGATCTTCACATGTTTATTTTTCCATCTTTGTTTCATTCTCTTCTGACCCACTTACTTCCTGTTTAGTCCGTTACCATGGTTACACATTGATTTCACCTGCTCCTCGTTTTCTACACACCTGGTTCTCCTTGATTTCTCCCTATATAAGCTTTCCTCTTTTCTTTGTTCACTCTCGGATCCTAATTTGCCCACGCGCAACAGTGACGACTCTCGACCTTCATCTTTGTATGTATATTCTCGCTAGCTTTTACGCTAAGCCATTTGTTTATTTAATAAATCCATTTATAACTTACCTTGTTGTGTTCATCGCTTCGACGCATCCCCGGAAGAACCAATCCGGCATTACAATGCCACACAAGCGTCACAAAATGGTGTGCTTGAACGAGAAGCAGTTTGAGGAAGGTACTGAAGAAGTCCACTTTCCAATGTAAATACTGTACATTATTATTACCTTACTACATGAAACTTCAGTACTGTAGTTGTGTGTACTACATTCAAATTGTATTATTTTTCATACAAAAGGGGGACAAGTGGTAGAAAAAAAATGGCTGGATGCTTCATCTCAAAGTTGGATGTTCTTTTTAAACGGCAAGGCTTGTCACAGGGTAGTGTACTGTTTCGGTGGCCAAGTACTGTTAAATTGATTTTAATTTTATTTGAGATATTTGTTTGCAAAGGGTCGGCATCCCAAAATGTTGAAATTGGTCCATATTGGACCAAAAATACAAAAAAGTAATCTGCCAGGAGCCGCAAAAAATGTAAAGTCTTATATAAGTGTTCTAATGATGGCAACACATGATGTAAGTGGAGAATTAGCGATATTAGCTTATTATCAAAATGACAATATCTTGCAGAATGACACAAATCTTTGTTGACACCAATATTAAATTCTATATTTACTCTACACAATTTTACAACATTAGAAAACATTAGTAAAACTTCTCATAGGCTGAGATAACTCCTGGAAATGACTGTCGTAGAATTACCAAAGGTAGAGCAGTGTGTGTGTCCAAGTTAAAGGAAACAACAGGCTGTCTTCTTCTAATGGATTTATTACAATATTTGCAAGCTGGGTAACGTTTGCTGTGGTCTGGAACAACATGGCACACTAACAACTATCAGAAATGCAGTCAATATTACATAGAGATAATGTGTCATGAAACATGGAAAAATAAACTAAATACACAGAGGACATAAGTAAAGGAAATTAAATGAGCTCAAATATACCTTCAAACGAGGCATAATGATGCAATATGTACATACAGCTAGCCTAAATAGCATGTTAACATTGATTAGCTTGAAGTCATACAGGGAAAAAATATGCCTGATTAGCACTCCATAACAAGTCAATAATATTGACAAAGCTCACATTTGTGCATTCATGCACAGTATAAAACTTTTTGTGGACACAATGAGAAAAAGGAGTGGCATAAAACATCTTTCTGTGGCAGCGTCGGAGTAAGTTGTACATGTGAACAAACTGTTGAGTCAAAGTCCACACAACGGTGAGTTCATGGGCCGTTGAAATTAGTAGGACAAAACGGTGCTCGCCAAATACTCATCAGTGAAGCATAAACACAAACATTAAACTGTGGGCTTTCTAACAAATAGGAAGGTTTGTGTTTTTTGTCCTACAGAAACCATATTACAACAAAAAATATATTTTTCTCCGCATTTCCATACATTTTTGAAAAAGTTCCATGGAGCCACCATTGCGCCGCTCTAGAGCCGCATGTTGCTGACCCCCGAGTTAAGCACTCGCTCACTGTAAATGGGTTCTATTTGTATAGCGCTTTTCGACCGTCAAGGTACTCACATTCAGCCATTTACACACTGATGGCAAGAGATGCCATGCAAGGCCCTGACCACGACCCATCAGGAGCAAGGGTGATGTGTCTTGCTTGTAACAGAACCTGGCGATTGAACCGGGAACCCTCAAGTTGCTGGCACGGACGCTCTACCAACCGAGCCACACCGTCACCGTACTCTAAAGCAGTGGTCCCCAACCTTTTTTGCACCACGGACCGGTTTAATGTCAGCATTGTTTTTAGGGACCGGCTTTGCCAGATAAATACAGCAAAAATAAGCGCATGAAAAATACAACTAACTATAACGCCGAATTAGTGGGAGCCCTGGGCTTGTTTCTTTGCAATGAGATGCAGATGCAAATCAGCATTTGGCTACAATCTGTCGCATTTATATTTTATATGTTCATTAATGTGCATTGTATCACGTCACAAAGTTATAACAAATATATCAAATGGCAGCTTCCTATAAGGAGTTTTATTGTTCATCGATAAACAAGCTTATCGTTGTGGCTGGTGGGACAGGTGAAAGTTAAGTAGGAGAAAATGCAGTCTTTTATAAATTACTTAATGTTTCTTTGCGGCCCGGTAGCAAATGAGTCACGGCCCCGGGCCGGTTGTTGGGGACCACTGCTCTAAAGTATAACCAAGTTCCCTTTTGATCCTAGTGTCCCTTAAGAAGATAGAATAAAATGAATACCATATCTGTCTGTCGTATTTGTGTCTGAGCAATTATGTGCACTCTTAAAAAATACTGTTTACACGTTAAAACTGGGGCTTCACCGTGGCAGAGGGGTTAGTGCGTCTGCCTCACAATACAAAGGTCCCGAGTAGTCAGGGTTTAATCCCGGGCTCTGGATCTTTCTGTGTGGAGTTTGCATGTCCTCCCTGTGAATGCGTGGGTTCCCTCCGGCTTCCTCCCACCTCCAAAAGACATACACCTGGGTATGGGTTGATTGGCAACACTAAATTGGCCCTAGTGTGTGAATGTGAGTGGGAATGTTGTCTGTCTATCTGTGTTGGCATTGCGATGAGGTAGCGACTTGTCCAGGGTGTACGCCGCCTTCCGTCTGATTCTAGCTGAGATAGGCACCAGCACCCCCCCACCACGCAACCCCAGAGGGGAATAAGCGGTAAAAAATGGATGGACGTTAAAACTGTGTGACTGTGTGTGTGTGGAATTGGACAATGATCTGGTATGTTCCATCAGCTGTTGCACACTCCCAAAAGACAAAGCCAAACAGGAGGGTTGGGGGAGGCGGGGAATTAAACATAGCCATCATAATCCTGTGGTAACTGTCAGGATCACAGAATATGTTCCCAGGTTCTAATCTAGTGATGGACTTCACTTTCCATGTTTAGAATGTTGCATGGATACCATCATCTGCCTGGAAAATATCTGCAATGCAGACTTAGTTAATTTAGTGAATTTATGCATGCATCTATGGTATGTGTATTGCAATCTTTATATTTGCACATAATACTGTTGCAATTTCGATTGCACTGTACTGTACTTTGGAGTCCAGGCTCCAAAACAACACTTTATGTTATCAGTGGACTTGGATAAAGGTAAAGGCATTTATTCTTCAATGACTCCAATTCAATTTGAACCTAACTTAATTATCGCTAAACATAAATCAATAGCTAAACAAAGGGGTATTAATCTGCCTCGTCAGCTTTAGCTACAAACCGAGAACCGAGGCGGCCTGCTCCAGAACTTGCTCCAACTTCTGCTTACTCCTCCCGGCCACAGCCCACTTGAGATTCCCTCGCGGAGCCTCCGACGCGGTCCGGGCCACCTCTTCCACCACGAACTGCCCTGTGAAGCCCGAGGCTCCGAAGACGACGAGGTGGTAAGGCCTGCTGGATGAAGTACGAACACTCGCCATGTCGACGGCAGACAAGCTTGAGGTGTGATGAGAGCTACACCGCAACACCTGCGCCTTTCTACCCGGAAGCAGAGAGAGCAAGGAGGGCGGACGACTGTTGGATTTAAGCAGGAAAGCTCCTCCTATCGTCACATCACTCCCACTTCGCTTACGCCCAAGCATTGAAAAAAAAAAACGTCACGACATTTAGCAAAAAAAAAAAAAAAAAATGAAAAACGCATGGGCTTCACGGTGGAAGAGGGGTTAGTGCGTCTGCCTCACAATACGAAGTTCCTGCAGTCCTGGGTTCAAATCCAGGCTCGGGATCTTTCTGTGTGGAGTTTGCATGTTCTCCCCGTGAATGCGTGGGTTCCCTCCGGGTACTCCGGCTTCCTCCCACTTCCAAAGACATGCACTTGGGGATAGGTTGATTGGCAACACTAAATTGGCCCTAGTGTGTGAATGTGAGTGTGAATGTTGTCTGTCTATATGTGTTGGCCCTGCGATGAGGTGGCGACTTGTCCAGGGTGTACCCCGCCTTCCGCCCGATTGTAGCTGAGATAGGCGCCAGCGCCCCCCGCGACCCCAAAAGGGAATAAGCGGTAGAAAATGGATGGTATAATAAGTAACATCCTCTTTTTTATGTTGTATTCACTGACATCTTGGAAATCGGAAAATATTAGGCGAAGTTTCCAGAACAAGTTTTTTTGGATAGTGATGTCCATTACAACCTATTATTGATTAATTGATTGATTGATATATATTTTTTTCAAATATGCAAAAAAAACAAAACACACACACACACACACACACACAAAACAAGAGCAAGCATGATCCAATACAGTGCTATAGCCTTAGCAGCCATTATAACAAAATGAAAACAATGGCGAATAAAAAAAATATGAGCATTGGACTTTTCTTTTTTTCTCACATATTTGAAAAGGAGTGAAAAGAAGTATACACTTCTTTAATCCGCCCCTTTTCTTTAAATCATAAATTACTCTGAGCTAGAATTACCTGTTCACTTTATGTACAAACTTAATGAACTTGTATATACATAAATGATAAAAATATACATACATATGCACACTACACACATACATAGCCACACCATTACCACAAATGCTCATGGAAATGGTATCATGACAAAACAGCAGTACCAGTGCCTCAATGGGCAGCCCCAAACTCTTTTGTAACACAAGAAACCCAATATCAAAGCCCTTCTTCATCTCTGTGCCTCTGGAATACCATGTACCTGTACTTATTTTTAAACTGCTTTATGTTTGGACATTGCTTTAACTCCAAATTCAAACCATTCCATAGTTTCACTCCACAGATTGAAATACAAAAACTTTTGATGGTTGTTGTACAACTAAGCATTTTGAAATTAAACATATTTAACAACCATAGATGTTGCCATTTTTGTAAGGAGGGTAGGACATTTTAACTTTACATTTGAAAATCAGTCCAGGATGTGGAAAGCATCCAGTTTCCGAGTTTTACAGAACACAGCACCATCTGCTGGCTAAGCTTCTTAGCAATTATTTTCTGTTAGCGGTACTATTAACACATGTGAAAATAAGTATAAACTGGGAGCTCCACATTCTTTATTCGTTCACAATATAAAATGGTTTTCATCATTCACTAATATTGTGGATCTTTCCATAAAACGCGTCTACATTGACCTTTTGCCCGGACCAGTATGGCCACGTCGGTGACGTCGTAAATATGCGACTGCAATGCCTCAGAAACGTGTGGCGCACTCATAACAAATTAGAAGTCAGCATGCCGAAAGCTCAATGTCACCGTTTAACCGCTAACAGACTATAATGAAACGACTTTAAAACGCCGTTGCCGTTACAACGGAATACATAGACGACATCTACAAAGAGGTGTGTATCATGTTATTATTTGTTAAACGTCTTAAAATGCTACTGAGCTGTGCGAGCTTACAATTAGCAAGAGAGCTAACATTATTGACCATCGCCGGTTCTAACATCTTTTAAATAGGAGGGACTTGTTTCGTATGTACTTTTTACTTTCTGTATGAATAAGATTATCTTTTCAATAAGTGTACATTTTACCTAATGCCAATGCGTTCATTATCTTTAAATGTTTAACTCTATGTGGTAGAATATCCATCCATCCATTCATTTTCTTATTCCCTGGTGCTGGTGCCTATCTCAGCTACAATCGGGCGGAAGGCGGCGTACACCCTGGACAAGTCGATATGATAGACTTTATTTATCCCATAATGAGGAAACATAGGTTGGAGTGCAGATACAAAAAAGTCCACGGGAAAACAGGTAAAACACATGAAAACAAGAGGGTAACTTCTATACATCCATCCATCTTCTTCCGCTTATCCGAATTCGGGTCGCGGGGGCAGCAGCCGAAGCAGAGAAGCCCAGACTTGCCTCTCACCAGCCACTTAGTCCAGCTCTTCCAGAGGGATCCCGGAACATTCCCAGGCCAGCTCCGTCCTTTGCTGCCCACGAGCTCTCGGCTAAAGTTCACTCCGCGCGGATGAGTGAGAATCCGCACAGGGAGATTGAAGGGTCGATACATGTTCATTCAGTCAGGGCTCTATTTAGCTTATCCATCCCAACACTAGATTCTAACTCCGCATCAAAGTTTACCAAAAAGTCACCAAAAAGCGCAGCAGAAGTCACAAATGTGCCACTCTTTGTTGTGCAGCCCTGAAAGATTGCACAAGCAGGTCTTTGTAGTTATACTTAGGCATAGCAACAACAAACTAATGCAATCTATTGTCGTTTATTTGTTTATTTCTGCTCTCAAACATTACTAATAGAGTAGGGAATAAACTCTATTGTATCACAGAAAGTTTCTCAAACAAATCAAACGTTCAAAACAACATTTTAAAAAGTGATCGCTGCAGACATCAGCATATTCTGATTGTATTCCAAAAGATTGTGAAAGTGATATTTTTAAGAGCTATTTCCTTCGATGCACTTTAGTTTTTTTCTGACTTTATTACCTTTATGAACCACTTCTTTCGGGACGCTATGACAGCTCTTTTCTATTTATCTATTTGAACGACTGGAACACCCAAGAACAGAACAGTATTACGGCATTTTCTGATCAAACTCTACCCTCACTTGTTTTAGTGCTACGCTCTAGCTGCTTGACCATCATGTGAATTAAACTGCGTAGAAGAAAAATGGATATGACGTAGTGTGCAAGAGAAAATATCCTCACACTTAACATGTTATCATTGACAACGTTTTTGCGAGTGATCCACTTCTGGCCGGAAAAACATAAGTGATGACGTCACGACACACATAGTTGGTAACCAATTTTTTTCTTGACATTGTTGACTAATCGTTGTTGCAGCCATCGTGAACCATAGGCCAAATCACCTGAAAAGTGCAGTTTCCCTTTAAAAACACAAAAGGAGAATATACAAGAGCACACAGCTCCAGCAGCCACTACAGGGGCCATCTTGGGGAAGTAAAAATATTAGACATTATTACAAGGCACTAGTTAAAAACCATTCCGCGATGAAAGGAATATTACCTAATGAAATAATAACGGACGTTATGGCATTTTAACAGGTTTCGTCATTCACTTTTGTCACTTACCCGTTCTGGAGTAATTCAAGGCTTTCTCCAAAAGTAAAAAAACTAATGCCATTTTTAAGAATTAGTAGTTTATTTTTTAGCAGGAATGTACTAAATTGATGTAGTAGTTGTAACACTTTGTCAACATTTTCCAATTTGCTATATCAAATATTCCTATTTCATTTAGGTAGGCAGTGACCTCCTCAGGATCTTCTGACTTGCCTCCATCTTTTGATGGCTACCTGCAAGCTTAACATGTCCATCCAGATCTGTAGGCTGCTGGAGTTGGCCTTGCACTCACCCTGCTGCCCAGCCATCAGAAGCCAATGTTGTTTACCAAAGACAATTTTAGTAGCTAACAGTGTGCCTGGGGTTCCCGTGCTTCATAAAAGGGCCTACAGCCTTGAATCTCGTTCCTCCGGGCCTGGTCGACCAAAGTTTAGTGTAAGCTCTCAGCAACCACGTGCAGAGAGGATGTCCAACTCCTCAGCACTCACCCACAGGAACCTGTCTGCTTTGGCTTTAAAGGTAAGACTTGAATATCTATTTGCAAATGTTGAAACTAGGTGTGTGCTGATACATTGATTATTCGATGTTAAGGATGAGGAGGAGGTGGTCAATCAACAACTGCTTCATTGGTTAACTGACTTTTGTTGGCGGTAACTGTCTTTTTGCTCCACACTCAACTACCCTCTCTTACTCGCACCAACACACCAGGCTAGCAGTCTGACATTCCCAACGCTACACATAACTGACGGGTTGATACCTGTTTGAAATTTGTTGACTTAAAATTTTCATCTTCGTTCTTGTCAACGACCTATTTTTGTACAACTAAAATAGGACTATAACAAATCACAACAAATGCCCATTGGGGAAACAATGACAAAATCAATTGAGAATTTAGTCGACGAATAAAGATGAGACTGAAATGTTGAAAGACAAAATCAAATCATATTTATTTTGGTCTTTAGCCGTTTGGGACAAGTTAAGAATCCATCCAATCAGTGGCATATGGGAGAGAGGCGGGGGATAATCATGGTCAGGTCCAATCAGAAATACTGTCTTTGTAATGCAAGGTTTTCAGACTTTTTACTGTGTAAAAAAGACTGTATTATTACCACAGCAAAACCTCCTTTTAAATAAGATTAAGAAACTGAGATTGGTAACTACACTTTGGTAACCTCACAGACTGTCTGGTGCCAGGTTGCTAGCTTGAATTTGCTAACAATAAAACAAAATGTTTCCTTACTAAGGAACAACATACCCCCAATCATTATTAGTTTAGCAACTTTTAATCCAGAGTAATTTGTAGTTTATCTTACATTTTCCGATTAGCTTGACCATCACTGAATAATAGATTTTCTTTCTTACGCACTTTTCATTTAAATAAATTTTAGAGTGCTACAGTACCTTACCAATATTTAAAACAATAAAAACTTAACCATTAAAACAGATACAACACTAAGATTAAAAACTATCAGTGAAGCATGAGAAACACAAGACATGTAAAGTAGTGGCTTTTCTGACAGTGTGTCTATTTAACTAAATCTACTTATTTAAAAAAATAAAAACTTCTTTTTAGCACATTCAACAATACCACATTAATAATGATAACTAAAATAATTTTGGCCACAGTAACTCATATCGTTACATTCCTACTGTATTGTTACATACCCCAATACAAAGTCTTCTACACCTGGACGAAAGTTAAGTACTTATGGACGCACTGTCTGCAGTTTTATTATCCAGACATCTACGCAACAGTAATGATGCCGAAGCTGTTTTTTCAAATATTACTCATACTGTACTGAATTACTAATATTAAAGACGGTAACGCTGGAGCAAGACCGCTAACTCTACCACTACTTTTGTTGTACACCATTACCGAGCTTGTCAGCCAATTTAATAAGCAAGATTGCACAACTTGACAACCTAAAATACTTGATTTGTCATTTTTCAAGCTAACACACAAAGGTAGATATGTAAGGTGTGTGTGTGTGTGTGTGTGTGTGTGTGTGTGTGTGTGTGTGTGTGTGTGTGTGTGTGTGTGTGTGTGTGTGTGTGTGTGTGTGTGTGTGTGTGTGTGTGTGTGTGTGTGTGTGTGTGTGTGTGTGTGTGTGTGTGTGTGTGTGTGTGTGTGTGTGTGTGTGTGTGTGTGTGTGTGTGTGTGTGTGTGTGTGTGTGTGTGTGTGTGTGTGTGTGTGTGTGTGTGCGTGCGTGTGTGTGTGTGTATATATACATATATATATATATATATACACACATTCTAGATTTATAGCGCTGGTTGCTGTATGTAAACGGAACAGTAGCCAAGAAACCCATTTTAGTATATATTATTCAACATTTGAAAACAATGCTTGTTTTCAAACAAAATAATGAAAGACAGTAAGGTTAGTGTGAAATGTACTTATTGATATATTCATGGAGTTCAGATCTTGTTGGGAATTTCATTTTTGTAAGACTCTGCAATAACCTTAGAAGTGGTTTCAAGACAACTTCAAAGATGTATCTTTTATGCTCTGGTCAACAAAATCTCCTGTAATTTTAGTCGACTAAAATGTTGAGGGATTTAATCAACTAAGGCTATATTAAAACTAAATCAATTTGAATGACTAAAATATGAATATAACTAAGATATATCCTTGTCAAAAGACTATGACTACTACAGTAAACACTGCTGTCAAAATTAACATTGGTTGATACAGTATTATGGTTGATACAAAGCAACAATGGCCACAAACTTTTGCAAAGAAAAACGCTGAGTTAGGTGAATGTTATTTGTAAATTATAAATTAGATACATATTTATCATTTCTGAATAAGCTATTTGTTTTGTATTTTAAACTTGCTATCCCCTGAAATCTGTTTAAACAGCAGACCATTGTGGTTAAAAGAAGTCATTTTTTCACTATGTGTTACACTCTACTTCATCTAATAAGAGCAATTTTTTGTTGTCAGAAATGTATCAGGGAATTCTATTAGTTTACTTACTTTAATGGATGCAGACAATTCTTCCTTGTTCACGAAAATCCTTACCTTAACTTACAAGCTTAATCGGTTCTGTGACGGATCCCTCAACTGAAAACACGTGTATCTCCAATTGGTGCACCCATTGAAATTAATAGGAATCAATTTAATTGGTTCTTACTCCCCCCCATAAAAACACAACTTATAAAAGAAAAAACAAACTTCTATGTAAAACATATTGTATGGAAACAATACAACAGGACACACTACTAACAGCTACAGTAATGTAATAATGCAGTACCTAATTTACATTGGGAAGTGGATTTTTACAATATTTACTTTCAGCTGCTTCCCCTTCAATCACACCATCGGCAGATTTTTCCATAGTTTCATGAATAAATGTACGCTGCTTAGATATTTTAGCATTTTTGGCTGGCAGAAGACTGATTCTGCTTCAGTGTGCTGAAGACTCGCAGTGATACGCTCCAATTGCTTCGGCAAGTTGGCGTCACGCTTCATGGTTTTTTTTTGTTTGTTTTTTTATAATGTTTATTTATTTAATTGATAAGGAAATCATAATACAGGTACTGAGAAAACAGACAATTTTTTTTGTCCCCCTCCAAAAAAAAAAATACAAAAAAATTAAGAGTTACAGAAAATTTATAAAAGTTAAATAACACCCTCCCCCCCAACCCTGTCGTACATTTCAGTCACAGTGGGTAGCAATGTACTGCCTTCCTCTTCACCACAAGCAGATAGAGAATCACAATAACTGACTAAAATTCACAAAAAGGTAACAACAAAATATGTTTTCAATAATTTATTTTTTTTATTTAATTAATATCATCCACTTCTTCTTCTTCTTCTTATTCTTAGTACTGTCCTTCATACTCACTTTCTTCCTTCCAATGGTAGGAAAAACAAAGTCATGTCCATTTGTACCTGCAAACTAATGCAAGTGTGTATGACAAGAATTTGTTGGTAAATCTGACAAAGTTAACCATGAAATTCACTTTGAAATGTTTTAAGTCAACTAATGGCGGTAATGTTTGTAACCCAAATTTTTGCCTGCAACTTAAAGCATGACAATCTCAAATGTTCTCAAAACACTCTTAAGTTGGGGTGCTCTTAAGTTGAGGTACCACTGTATGGGGAAAAAGCTTAATCAACAATCGATCGTAATATTCGATGAGTAATCGTTGAATAATCAAATTGTAGCCTTGTCAATCGAAATGTGAGTTGTCCAAGATAGCACACTCCTAATAAAAAAAAACATTTAACAAATACATATTTTGGTATATCTTTCTCTAGGGCCAGCATCTTCCTCTGTGCTATTTTGACTCCCTGGATCTTGGTGAGGTTAAGGAGAATGTTCGCCGTGCTCGCACTTGTAAGAAAGGCAGACGCTTCTTAGTGGACCCAGACTTGGCTACACTCGTAGCAGACCACCTCGGACCTGACCTACACAATGACAAGACTATTATCTTTGATTGTCACCCAGGTAGTGCTTGTTCAGCAGACAAGTCAATCAGTCTCTTGTTTCAGAGTTTCTGCATTATTTTCTTAATCTCTGTGCCATTTAGGTCCCGGGGTGTTGACTAAGACACTGCTTAATGCTGGAGCTCAAAGTGTTGTGGCTCTTGAGCCAAACAAGATATTTCTTACTGATCTGCAGGTAAGAAATCTCAAACTTTTCATCGTGGCATTCCTTCTTTGAATCTTAAATGTTGATGAATTCCAATGTTTCGTCACATCAGGAGTTGGAATGCAAAGTTGATGGTCGGCTGAAAGTGGTTCATTGTGACTTCTTTAAATTGGACGCTGGCTTGGATGGAAACTACAAACCACCTGTCTTATCCTCTGAGAGACTCTTCTCAGAACTGGGAATAACAAAGGTCAACTGGATGGATGGTGGGTAAACACACAAACAATAAAATCTTATTACCCTGTCATTTATATATTTTATTTGTATCTTGTTAGACATCCCAGTGAAGGTTGTGGGCATCCTGCCTCAGCGTCTTGAGCGTGCCAACCTGCTGAAGTTTGTTTATAACCTATTAGAACAGCTGTCCTTCTACAGATACGGAAGGGTGGAGCTCAACCTCTTTATTAGTGAGAAGGAATACTTGGTAAGAAGAATATACTGCATTTTCATATTGAAATTGTCTGTTGTAATGCTAGCAACCAGGGATGTAACAAACTATATTAATGATAAAGCCGCTGTAAAATTCCCAATGGACAGTATTGTTTTAGGTTGTATTCCGGCTCATTAAATATGTGAGACTCGAAGTGGCGGTCCAGCGAGCGTCTGTTGTCATAGCTTTCTGGGCGAAATGTTGCCTTTCTCAAAGAAAAATGCCCTGTGCTTGCGTTATTTTAGGCCTTTGGAACCGTTCAAATTGCGAAAAGGATAAAAGTTTCTTCAGATTTCTTCGAAAGATAATCAAGAAAGGCAAAATAATGCAATATTTTACATAAGATAACGAGAAAAGCAAGGGAGCGGAGTCGAACGTACCAGTTTGCAGTGATCATTTTGTTAAATGTTTGTTTGATATACTTTGGACTTTTAGTATTTCCCATCAAAGTATTATCCTAATATTATTTGTATTTATCTTGTTTTGAAGTTCTTAAAACGCATTTACCGTATACTACAAATGTTTGAAAAATGTGAGTATAACCTAAAAGAGTTAAAGCTTTTACCAAAGGCAGCAATGATAAATGAAACATTCAGCTTGAAGTTAAATCATGAAATTCAACCATAACCGAGCTAAAAGTAACCCCAAAAAAAGTAGCTAAAAAAAACCTACTCAGTATCCTAGTGGTTAAAGTGTCCACCCTGAGATCGGTAGGTTGTGAGTTCAAACCCCGGCCGAGTCATACCAAAGAATATGAAAAAATGGGACCAATTGCCTCCCTGCTTGGCACTCAGCATCAAGGGTTGGAATTGGGGGTTAAATCACCATAAATGATTCCCGGGCGCGGCACCGCTGCTGCTCACTGCTCCCCTCACCTCCCAGGGGGTGATCAAGGGGATGGGTCAAATGCAGAGGACAAATTCCACCACACCTAGTGTGTGTGTGACAATCCTTGGTAATTTAACTTAAAAGGATGCATGATTTATCCGTGAGTCTTGATGCCAATTTCCTTTGGCATCAAGATAAAGAAGTTGTAGACCTCCATGCTTTTCCAAGTTTTCATTTTTTGTTGTGTAGAATGATGTCTGGAGTACCAGATAGTTCGATATGTCTATGAATTTGGCCAACGGATAAGCCTTGGGATCAGTCATCAAATCTTACTTTGATTAAGTATAGGGATAGATTCCACTGCATAGTTTTATAAATTTTTTTGCCCGTATCTGCTTTTAATGGTAAGCTCTAGGCCCCTTGCATACTCTGCTTGCTGCACAGTAGCCATAATGGTTTGGTGGCCCAATAATTTGTTTTCTTCCATTCAAAAGTAATGTGAAAGGATACAACCTTTGGTTTTAAATGAAAAAATATAATAAAACTGTGATTGATAATCACACTTGGACCAGTCACACTGCTTGTTTAATTGAGAAGCAAGCCTAAATGCTAACATAAATAAAGACACTACCGTCCCAGAAACGACATACCCCAATATAAACTGGTATAAACACATTGCTTTCTGATAAACTAAGCTATTCAATTGTGCACATTGGACCTATAGACTGCGCTGTCCTAGCACAAAGCAAAGCTGCCAACATTTGATGTTTGCAATCCCGCAGATCCCCTTCCAAATTTACTTGCGACGACCACAAGTAAATTGGATTTCTTTTACATTTTTTTTGCAACTAAATTAAAATGCTTAAATCAGCCGTGCAGTACCACAAGTAAATTGGATTACTTTTACATTTTTTTTGCAACTAAATTAAAATGCTTAAATCAGCCGTGCAGTAGAATTAAATGGGTCGTGTTAGCATTTTTTCTACATTAAAAACACTTCCATGTGGTCTACATCAGTTGTCCCCAACCAACGGGCTTCACAAGAAAGAAAAAAAAAACAAAATATATATAAATATATATTTTTGTTTTTTTTGTTTTTTTAAGTATAAAATCAACATCAAAAACACAATATATTAGAGATGCGCGGATAGGCAAATATATCATTCGCAACCGCATCACTAACGTCGTCATCCATCCGCCATGCAACCAAACTAACATTTTATCAAAACCGCAACCGCCCGCAACCTTCGAAGAGCTATTTTGACCAGTTTCAAAGAGTAAAGTAGACAATGGGAGCCGCCAACATTCTCCAGATAACGAGAATAAGAGCGTGCTATTAAGCCATTGTCTTTGATGCCTTTGACACCATGTTTTTTGCAATTCCGCAGACACACGTACAAGATGAAAAGGCATACTGAGAGATACAGAGTACACTGATGTTTGTGATATAAACAATTTTAACACTCTTACTAATATGCGCCACGCTGTGAAGCCACACCAAACAAGAATGACAAACACATTCCCGCTTCCGCCATCCTAGTCACCGCCGTTGTGTCCTTGGGCAAGACACTTTACCCACCTGCTCCCAGTGCCACCCACACTGGTTTAAATGTAACTTAGATATTGGGTTTCACTATGTAAAGCACTTTGAGTCACTTGAGAAAAGCGCTATATAAATATAATTCACTTCACTTCACTTCACATTTTGGGAGAACATCCTCATAGTAACACAACATAGACGCAACACAACAAATACCCAAAATCCTTTGCATCCATGACTATTCCTGAATATATTTTGCGCATCCCAACCACCGCCCACCTTACTGACGCACAGGTGGTGGGGGGCGGGGTTTGGTGCTAGCGGGGTGTATAATATAGTCAGGAATAGTCATGGATGCAAAGGATTCTGGGTATTTGTTGTGTTACTGTGAGGATGTTCTCCCGAAATGTGTTTGTCATTCTTATTTGGTGTGGCTTCTCAGTGTGGCGCATATTAGTAAGAGTGTTAAAATTGTTTATATCACAACCATCAGTGTACTCTGTATCACCCAGTATGCCTTGCAGTCGTGTGCGTGTGTTTGCGAATGCAACATACATCATGTTGCTAGACTGGCAAGTTGTTCGTACATGTTGTAGAAGGCGTCAAAGGCAATGACTTCATAGCACGCCCTAATACAGGGATAGGGAACCTATGGCTCTAGAGCCAGATTGGGCTCTTTTGATGACTGCATCTGGCTCTCAGATAAATCTTAGCTGACATTGCTTAACACGATAAGTAATGAATAATTCCGCTCGTAGTCGCAGTGTGAAAAATAACGTTCAAAATATAAAACATTCTCACACGTTTTAATCCATTCGTCCTTTTTCTACCACACTTGTTCCAGAAGTCACATTAATGGTAAGAGGTATTTTATTTATTATTGGTTAGCTTCAGAATAACAATGTTATTAAAAATAATAAGAAACGTATTATATTCTAAAATTGTTGGTCTTACTTAAAAATGCAAGAATTTAGTTGTATTCAGTGTTAAAAAATATTAAATGGCTCTAACGGAAATGCATTTTAAAATATTTGGTTTTCATGGCTCTCTCAGCCAAAAAGGTTCCCGACCCCTGCCCTAATACTTGTTAACTGGGTGAACGCCTGCAGATATTCGCGAGAATGTTTGCAGCTCCTATTGTCTTCTTCACTTTGTGACACGGGTCCAAATGGTTCATTAAGTGGTAAAGGTTGCCGATCCCTTAACCATGTATATCAAATATTTCCGAATGGTTTAACCGCCACCTGCCCGTATCTATTTAAAATCTATTCTTACGTCATGTCACCCGCCCGACCCGTGGATATTCGCGGATGAGTCCGCAAACCGCGCATCTCTACAATATATACATTATATATCAAAATAGATCAATACAGTCTGCAGGGATACAGTCCGTAAGCACACAGGATTGTATTTCTTAATGAAACCCCCCGTGGGACAAATTTTCAAGAATTGACTGGTCCGCAGCTACAAAAAGATTGGGGACCACTGGTCTACATAACATGTAATGTTGGTTCTTTGATCAAAATTCTGCATATTTTATATATTTTACAGATAATTTTCATCCGCTTTCTGGTTGTCTCTTCAGGATGCATCCATTTGTGTGCTGTTTAATTTACGTGGTTCTACTTTTACTGCTTCTTTACCCCTTCGTCTTTGTTGTAGTTTTTAGCCCCTCCATAGCTAGTCCACTGACAGATATAAGCTACTTTGTATTAAAAATGGCAACAGCGGAGGATGCATATGCATGTTCAAGCCAGCCTGCCCCACAACAAGAGCATAGAGAAAAAGCAGCGTATTGACTCAATTTTCCATTTAGCTTAATGCTCTCTAAAAATCATCCAAAAAACGCCAAAAATACTTCCTTGTATATGACGTGACCTACATATTAACTAATTATTAGCAACACTGTTTTTGTAAGAGCAAATGCAGAGGAACTATTTTTAGTAACATACCGCCTTGTTCACGAAGGTAACTACTGTGGCTTTTGACAGGCTGAGCTGCTGCATAAACTCTTACTTGGTGCTAGATTATAACGTATGGCTCACACTTGCATGGTAAAAGGTTGTGGCCATAAGCATAGAAGCTGGTCAACTTTGAAATTTAGCTTAGACCCAAAGACATCACTCTGAAAATGCTTGTAAGTCCCACCCTTTTTTTGACCTGAGTAGTGAGGAATGTGATGAATTCTACATCTAAACGGGTAACATAAGTTTTGTGCTGAAAGATATACACATCCCATCAGTCGGCATCCCAGTGAGAGCGTACATTGTTAGGAATACCTATTGTTTTATGTTTGTAGTTTGTGATTCTTGCTTAGAACTTAGCAATACTGCTACGTCATGCTTAAAGTGTCACTCGTGCTGGATCTGCTTAGCACACAGCTTGTAAAACTTGTAGCCCATCTTCCTTATATTCAGGCTCAAAAACATAACATTCCGGATCTTCATTAGTCCCAAAGTAGTCGTTGGCTCTCAGGAAGTCTGACATGATTTGTAGTAATAGTAGTTGTTGATTTTGAAGGAAATGGCAAATGTTGCGATTTGCTCTGGAAATCAGTGCGCCCAAAAATGTAAGTTCCAGCAATGCTTGAAATGAACAAAATAAAGTAAATACTACATTGTGTCATGAATGTGCTCGTCACTATTTTTCATACATAAAATACTGACCGTATGTATATAAACATTGATGGAATTTTTTTAGAGGGCATTTTAGGCAAATTAGATCAAATCGCTGTTATCTGCTTCTAGCTCGCGTTTATTCACGATTTAGAATACATTAAGAGAAAGAGGTGTGTTTTTGTCTCACATAAGGATTTTGAAGGCAAAATTCCCCCAAAAAGTGTAGTTCCCTTATTCAACTGAATTGTGGGTCATATTTTCAGAAAGTTAAATTTAAATTACCACTGATAGTCATACACACACTAGGTGTGATGAAATTACCCTCTGCATTTGACCCATCCACTTGTTCCACCCCCTGGGAGGTGAGTGTAGCAGTGAGAAGCAGCTGTGGCCACGCTCGGGAATCATTTTGGTAATTTAACCCCCAATTCCAACCCTTGATACTGTGTGCCAAACAGGGAAGTAATGGGTCCCATTTTTATAGTCCTTGGTATGACTCGGCCGGGGTTTGAACTCACGACCTACCAATCTCAAGGCGAACACTAACCACAAGTTTTTTTGGGACATGTAATGTAATACTTGAGAATGTTCTGAAGAACCCACTCGTCATAGAGATGGCCCACTGGTTATCTAGATAAATAGTTCTGCTCAAATGACTTGACAAAATTCTAGCTTTAGCGATGTCTTTTTGTTTGTCAGATTCCATATCTATCATCAGAGCCAATGTGTGTGCTAGGTTCCCAGCGCAAACTCCGGTAAGTTTGCAGCTTTGACCGAGTGATCGATCGATATTAGCAGGTATATAATGCGAAGGTGTCTACAACAGGGAAAGAATCTGCATGTCACATAAACCAGATGTGAAAAACTGGTTTTATCATTAAAACGCTTGTTTTTAATTCTGCCAAGAAAGTATATTGTATATTTATTTGTTTAATTATGTTTTTAAAGAAAACTTGGTTAAAAGATTTCAGTGTGTCTACACATACTTTTTTCTTTTTTTTTTAACACATTGAACAATACCGTGATACTAATATTGTGATCTGAAATATTCATATGATTTATTTATTTATTTTTTATTTTTTTGTACATCCTTACAATGTATGTATTTGATTTGGACAGACTGTATGTATGTATTTGTTTCATTTACAACTGTTGTTATTCTTCCGTCAGACTTTGGTGACACTTCCAGGTAAAATGATGCATTACAGACCCGGCAGTGTCTTGTGGCAGATAGCCTGTGATATTGAGCTGCTTCACAAGGTACAGAAATTTGACAAAAGGTGCAGTTTTACAGGAGTATGCACTCACACAACAGAGTACTACATACCTTCTTGATACGCTCGATGTACAATACATGTTGCCTTTTGTACAAAAACGCTCTTTTCTGAAATGTTCAAAACGTCCCTCATTCAGCAACAGTTCTACACTTTTACAGACAACCCTCTAAATAATACATGTTATATTTTTCTTAAAATCGTATGTGCTCTTTCTTTTGTGCAGGGGCCTGATGTTGTGAAACTTGAATGTCTACATATACCGTTGTGATGACACATTTTTAAATGCATTTCTGGTGATCTGTTTTAGTACCAATACGTTTGTTTGGGTTAAAATTTGCTTGAAACTTTTTTATTAGTAGATTGCACAGTACAGCACATATTCCGTACAATTGACCACTAAATGGTAACACCCGAATAGGTTTTCATGGTAATACTTATGGTGGGTACTTAATAAAATCAAGCCTACAAAAGTATGACTGAGGTATGTGTCATCCATTTGTGTCTGCAGGTGCCCTGGGAGTCATTTGTGTCAAACAAACAGTCATCTCCTCCTAAAGGCATGGTAATTAGAGAAGACCAAACACTGGCATTGTAAACTTGATTTAAATATATGCTTTTAATATAGTTCAGCTTTTACCAAACTCTCTCTTCTCAGCTTCCCAATGATCACATGTGCCTGGTCCGTCTGACTCCACGGGCCAATCTGTTCTCTGGCGGCCTCACACCAGGCAACGCCTGCACTCTAATGGTTATGATTAAACAGTGTCTGGCAAAGAGGACAGTCAAACTCATCGACAGGCTAAAGTAAGCTCTCACACACAATTACAATATACGATATAGACAACCTTTATTAATTCTGGCAAGGAGGTAAATGTATATCACAGCAGCTTAATCAAAACATAGAATATACAGTACACACATACTACAATGTTAAAGTCTAAAATGATTTATACCATAGCTGAAGTACATTTTTAGATGAGAAAGTGGCAAAAGATAATAAGTTAAATTAAATGTAATGCAAGAAATATGTTTTTTGTGTGTTGAGGAAACCTTTTGCTTCACTTAAACCAGGGGTCGGCAACCCAAAATATTGAAAGAGCCATATTGGACCAAAACTACAAAAAAATATGCCTGGAGCCGCAAAAAATTAAATGCATTATATCATTGTTATAATGAAGGCAACGTATGATCTAGGTCAGTGGTTCTCAACCTTTTTTCAGTGATGTACCCCCTATGAACATTTTTTAAAATTAAGAACCCCCTAATCAGAGCAAAAAAATTTGGGGTTGAAAAAAAGAGATAAAAAAGAAAAATACAGCACTATGTCGTCAGTTTCTGATTTATTAAATTGTATAACAGTGCAAAATATTACTCATTTGTAGTGGTCTTGAACTATTTGGAAAAAAAAATAAAAAATAACTATAAACTTGTTGAAAAATAAACAAGTGATTCAATTATAAATGAAGATTTCTACACATAAAAGTAAGCATCAACTTAAAGTGCCCTCTTTGGGGATTGTAATAGAGATCCATCTTAATTCTAAACATTTCTTCACAAAAAAAGAAATCTTTAACATCAATATTTATGGAACATGTTTACAAAATTTTTTAGCTGTCAACACTGAATATTGCATTGTTGTATTTTTTTCACAGTTTATGAACTTACATTCATATTTCGTTGAGGTATTATTCAATAAATATATTTATAAAGGATTTTTGAATTGTTGCTGTTTTTAGAATATTCTTTTAAAAATCTCACGTACACTTTTGCACACCTTCAAGTACCCTCAGGGGTACGCGTACCCCCATTTGAGAACCACTGATCCAAGTGTCTGTATTAGCTATATTAGCCTACTATCAAAGGCTGTCAAAAATCTTTGTTGACAGAAATGTATTTTCATTTTTATCGTACACATTTTTGCAATCATTATAAAAATGGAGGCTTCTCACAGGACGAGATAACTCCTGGAAATGAGTGTATTAGAATGGCCGAAGGTATAGTTAAAGGAAACAGAAGGATGTCTCTTCTAATGGATTTATTACAATCTTTGCAAGCTGGGTAATGTTTGCTGTGGTCTGGAACAACATGGCGCACAAACAACTATCAAATATGCAGCCAATATTACATACTTATATTGTATTATGAGACATGCAAATATAAATTAAATACAAAGAAGACATAAGCAAAGGAAATTAAATGAGCTCAAATATACCTACAAACAAGGCATAATGATGCAATATGTACATACAGCTAGCCTAAATAGCATGTTAACATTGATTATCTTGCAGTCATGCACTGACCAAACATGCCTGATTAGGGCTCCACACAAGTCAAACAAATCAAATCAAATCAACTTTATTTATAAAGCACATTTAAAATTTACCACAGGGGTAGCCAAAGTGCTGTACAATGGGCAGGTTAAAAGATAATACGAGGACCGAGCAAACAACACAACACAAACAGAACATGATTAAAAAATAAATAAATAAAACATAAAAACAAATTCACAGCAGGTGTATAATGGGGCGCCATTGCAGGATGGATATCTCTCGGTGTTAAAACCCAAGGAATAAAAGTATATTTTTAAGAGAGATTTAAAAACAGGAAGAGAGGAGGCTTGTCCAACACTCAGAGGTAGGTCGTTCCAGAGCTTGGGAGCAGCGGCGGCGAAAGTTCTGTCACCTCTAAGCTTCAGCCTTGTGTCAGGGACCGTCAGTGGCAGCTGATCGGCTGATCTAGGGATTGAGTGGGGCAGTAAGGCTGAAGGAGGTTGGAGAAATATGTTGGCGCGAGGTTGTTTAGACATTTAAAAGCAAATAGAAGGAGTTTAAAATTCATTCGATAACGCACAGGGAGCCAGTGAAGGGACGCTAATATAGGGGTGACGTGCTCACGTCTGCGGGTCTGTGTTAGCAGACGAGCAGCAGAGTTCTGCATGAGCTGCGGGCGAGGGAGGCCTGGCTAATGCCTACATACAGGACATTGCAGTAGTCTAAACGATTCAAGATAAAGGCGTGAATTAATTTCTCGAGATCATGTCCTGACAGAAGCGGTTTCCCTTTCGCTATTTGGCGTAATTGACAAAAGCTTTTTTGAATGACGCTGATGATTTGTTTTTCGAATTTAAAATCTGAGTCGAACTTTACCCCCAGGTTTGTGACAGTCGCTGAGATTCGGGGTCAGAGTGCCGAGGTCGACGTTGGGGGAGGGAGAGCGACTTGGACCGAACAACATAACTTCTGTTTTGTCTTCATTTAGACTCAGAAAGTTAGCTGAAAGCCAGGCTTTGATGTCGTGCAAGCAGTCAATGAGACGTTGAACTGCTTTATTTTGTGCCATGGGAAAATATATCTGCCAATCATCGGCATAAATATGAAATGCAATACCATACTTCCTAAAAATAGAACCAAGGGGGAGAAGGTAAAGCGCAAAGGCCACAAAGAGGGAACGCAGAGCCATGGTTGTGGAGCAGGTCTCAAGGGTGAACCAGGAGCAATATACCATCAAGGCCGTGTCTCAAGGTCGCCAAGGAAGATGGACCACTTGGGAAGGTACCATCAGCAGACCCATCAGCTGGGCCGACCTATGGAAGATGCACCAAGCCAGACTCAGCTTCCTACTCAGGGCAACTTATGCCACCTTGCCATGCCCCAGAAACCTCCACCAGTGGTACGGCCAGGAGGAGAGCTGTCCCCTGTGTGGTGCTCCCAACGCCAGCCTGCAGCACTTGCTATCAGGTTGCAAGATCGCACTGACATAGGGTCGCTTCAGATGGCGGCATGATCAAGTCCTGATAAAACTGGTAGAAATCCTGGAGAGCAGTAGACGAGAGGCCAACAGCCAACCCATAGCCAAGCAATGTCCTGTCATGTTTGTGAGACCAGGGGAAGGCAAAGGAGACACCAGCCGAAGAGGCCCCCGCAGTGTCCTCTCTCTGGCAAGGGACTGGAGTATGAGGGCTGACATTGGCAAACAGCTCCAATTCCCCCTTGAGATCACCACCACTTCACACCGCCCAGACATTGTGCTGTGGTCTGCTGTTACCAAGTCTGCCATGCTGGTAGAGCTTACCATCCCCTGGGAGGAGGGAATCCAGGCAGCCTACGAGCGCAAAGCAGCCATGTATGCAGATCTGACTGCTGAGTGCAGAGAGGCAGGCTGGTCCACTACCATCTACCCTGTGGAAGTAGGCTGTCGGGGCTTCGTCGGTACATCAACCATAAGGCTGCTCCAAGGTGTGGGATTGACTGGGGCTAAACTCCAAAGGGAAACAAAGGCCCTTGCTGAGGAAGTAGAAAAGGGAAGTTTCTGGTTGTGGCTGAGGAGGAGGGATAAGTACTGGGGGTCGAGGCATTAAGATGGGTCATCTGCAGGGGGTAGCAGGGAGACGTCCCTGCCACCGCTTCGCCGGTACATCAACCATAAGGCTGCTCCGAGGTGTGGGATTGACTGGGGCTAAACTCCAAAGGGAAACAAAGGCCCTTGCTGAGGAAGCAGAAAAGGGAAGTTTCTGGTTGTGACTGAGGAGGAGGGATAAGTACTGGGGGTCGAGGCAATAAGATGGGTCATCTGCAGGGGGTAGCAGGGAGACGTCCCTGCCACCGCTTCGCCACCAGGAGGCGTTCCGGGGTTAAAGAGAGCGAAACTCCAATGAGCGGTGGTCCCCGGCAGATGACCCTGCAGCTGACCCAAGGCGCTGTAGGAGGCGCGTCAGGCATACTTGCCCAGCAGAAACAACACCATATCTGTACAATCAATGTGCCATGGGAAAATAAATCTGGCAATCATCGGCATAAAAATTAAATGCAATACCATACTTCCTAAAAATAGAACCAAGGGGGAGAAGGTAAAGCGCAAATAGGATTGGGGCAAGGATTGAGTCCTGGGGGACCCCGTGTGGTAGAGGAGCTGTGGAATACATAAAACTGTCTATTTTTACACAAAAACTGTCGGCTAGGTACGACCGGAACCTTTGTATTCACCTTTGTGCATTCACACAGTCTAAATTGTTTGGTGGACAAAATTAAACAAAGAAGTGGCATAAAACGCATCTTTCTGTAGCAGCGTCGGAAAAAATTGCACATTTAAACAAACTATGATGTGTTCGAAGATTGCTGAAATTAGTAGGACAAAAGGGTGCTTGCCAAATACTCATCAGTGAAGTATGTATAACACACTTCACAGTTGGATTTCCAACAATTAGGAAGGTTTGTGTCATGTTTGTTCTCCTACCGAAAATTTTATAAAACAAAGATGTATGTATATATACACACATCTTTGTTATATAAAATTATCCTACCGAAAATTTTATAAAACAAAGATGTGTATATATATATATATATATATATATATATATATCTCCATCCATCCATTTTCTACCGTTTATTCCCTTTTGGGGTCGCGGGGGGCGCTGGCGCCTATCTCAGCTACAATCGGGCAGAAGGCGGGGTACACCCTGGACAAGTCGCCACCTCATCGCAGGGCCAACACAGATAGACAGACAAAATTCACACTCACATTCACACACTAGGGACCATTTTTTAGTGTTGCCAATCAACCTATCATATATATATATATATATATATATATATATATATACACAAACACATCTTTGTTTTTTTTTAATTTTCGGTAGGAGAACAAACATGACACAAACTTCACAAACCTTCCTAATATATATATATATCTTTGTTTTATAACATTTTCGGTAGGAGAACAAACATGACACAAACCTTCCTATATATATATATATATATATATATATATATATTTATATTCTTCATCTTTTTCAATTTTCATACAT